>NC_043972.1:481221-698721 GCF_902148855.1 Sphaeramia orbicularis
ACAGTAATTTAAGTCATGCTTGTACTAGAAGCTGGAGAAGAAGCCATTTTAGCCGAATTATAACATGCAGTAAATTGTAAATGACTGCTAGACTTTGAAAGATATAGAAAAAATGCTCTGGAAAAATACAAACAGACTCAGTCACAGCATATTTTCTCATCTTTTTATAGTCAAAATAAGAAAAAAAAAAGTCCAAGCAAACTATTTCAGGCTTAGGGTTTAAAGGGTTAAATAAAATTGAAGAAAATGATTTAGTTGTGTGGAACTTTCACTGTGGTGAGTTTACAGTAAGTCATTTAAAAGTGAATATACAAATATACACAAGTATTCTGCAACACAAAGTAAATGGAAAAATCGGACCAATGACCCTGTAGCTTAGCGGCCAAACGAAAAGCTGTGGGAAATGTATCCAGATGTCATTTCTTCTCCCCCAGTCTGTGTATTTATTCTATTACAGAAATAGCCCATGTTTTAGTCATATTCCAATCAGATCTGTAAAAAATTCAAATTCACACTTGATATCATTGATACTCATTGATACTTACTGATACTTACATTGATCCTATCTGTTATAATGGAAACATTTTTCAAAGTGGCACCAAATCCAGAATCAGATCCAGATCCAAATAATTTCACTGACTTTTGCTGACATCATCATACAGAAGCTGTAGACCAAGTCTGAAGACAATCACAACTGGAGTTTGGGAGAAGAAGACGATTGAAAGTTTTGTAACGGATGACAGACAACGACGACAGACAATGATGACAGACGACAACAGACGATGAAGACACTGGAAAGATGATGACAGATGACGACAGACAACAACAGACAATGACGACAGACGACAACAACAGATGACGACAGACAACGACAGATGATGACAGATTATGACAGACGACAACAATGACGACAGACTACGACAACAGATGATGACAAGACAATGATGGACAGACGACAGACACGACAACAGACAACGATAACAGACGACGACAGATGCAACTACACGACAGACACGATACAACGACGACACCGACAGATGATGACAACGATGACAGACAGATGACAACAGACAGACGACAGACAATGACAGACGATGATGACAGACAACAACAGACGATGACAGACGACAACATACGATGACAGACAACACTGACGATGACGTCCAGACGACGACAGATGACGATGACAGACGACGACAGACGACGACGCATGACGACCATAGTTATGGCCTGTCGGCCAGTAAGCTAAAAAGCAAAAAACAAGCTTTTGTTAAATATGACTGATCTGAAATCAATGATGAATTCAAATTTTGGAAATCGTCATTAATTTAATCATCAATACTCTTTTCTTCCAAAAACCTGAGATATATCAGGTTGTTGGCTTGTTTTCCATAATTAAATACTTCCTGATGTATGTGTTTTGCATAATTCTAACCACACTTGGTATGTGGTGAAAACTTCTGCAGTAAAAACATCACTTTATTTTCTACTTTTTGTTCGCAGACACTATATTACTGACAATATTTCCACATTACCTTTAAATTCAGTGGCAAAGCATTATTGTATCTGATGAAACAAAGCTGCAATAAGTATATGAACCCTTTGAAAATTCAGTTTTCTGCATGAATTGGTCATAAAATGTGATCTGACTGGCACATATCCTGTTTGCCACAAGTACAAACAAACACAATGTTAATTTTCTTGATGTAATAAGTGTTTTTTAAGTCAAAACACCTGCCAAACTGGCCTAAATGTCATTTTGTTGTTTTAATTTTGCATTTCGCCCAACTCTATGTAGCGCTAGGTAACTCATTACTATAAGGGTTCAGTTACTGTAATAGAGTTTAATAGCTCTATTCTATTCATACAGGTAATATGATTTTTTGGTATCAGGTTAAGGACATTGTGTTTGTACTGGTGATCTACATGCATTTAAGATCACATTTTATGACTAATTCAAACAGAATTAGAAGGTTCACATACATTTTCTTGACACCACATACACATATCAGGCTGTTCAGCTCCTAAACCTTATTCTTTCTCATTTTTGTGCATGATTTGTTGCACAGCTTAAGTCTAATTATGATCCTGTTTCATGAATAGTGGTCTCATAATCTTAAAAAACAATGTGTAATTCATCAGACAGACCATTATGATTTCATCACAGTTTCAGTGGAACCGCCACCTCTGTGAAATAATACACTATTTTTTCTATTAAAAATATATATAAAATAAAACCCTGTTGCATAAAACAGAATACTTGCATCTGTAATAAAATCATTACTGGTTCCATGTTCGTCTGGTCTTGAAGCATCGACAGTTTAAAGCCACAAAAGACTCGCTGAGGTTTTGCAGACGTTCACCTGGGAATCCTCATCCTGTGCAGAACTCGCTGAAAGTCGTGTCATTCTAATAGCAGGTATACATCCAACAACTTTTGCACCGTTTCTGCATCAGAGTTGGATCCTGCACATCGAACACAGTGTTGAAATTACATGCCCGTCACTCTCTGCGGTATTGGGATGTGTTTGAAGTCAAGCAGCTCCAAATTGTAATTCTGTTCTACCGGAGAAAATCCTTGTCCCTGACACATCTTTAACAGTCTCTTGAACCATTTTCCCATAATTCCCAGCACGATAAGCGAACAGCGTGCCCGCATCTCTCCCTCTTACCTAGAAAATGCATCCAGTAATTTATCTGCCGTCTCCACATATGCCCACCTTTTCACCTTTTCCGGCACAACCACTGAGAATCATTACTCAAGACATGCGCTCCCCCCCCGAACCCCCTCCCCACCCACCTCCACGTTCAGGCCTGAGGCTGGATATCTATAATTCATCTTTTATCTGGCGCTCACAGTCCTGCTCGCTGTTCCACGCAGCCGTTGCCCACTTCACAGGGCAGAGCCGCCTGCTGCCGCTCGCTTTAATACAAATCTCACAGGGCACCTCCATATTGATTGTAATCCAAGGTAAACAGCCTGGTTTGCATATCACGCCGTTCACAAGTACGCATCCCTGCATCTGAAGCTCCAGCGCTCATGTTTGGGTTTCAGGGGGATATTGCGTGCCAAACTGGCACCCGCACACTGCTTTATGGGGTCTTAATAGCAACAGGAGGGCCTGACCCTGAATCAAATCAAAGGGAAAAACGTTGTTAAAGCGAAAACTGTGAAAACGCGCGTGTTTGTGTGTGGAAGTTAGCGTTGGAACAAGAAGAAGCGTAAAAGCCTGACCTCCCTGTGAGCTGCACTTTATGGCTTTTTCCAGTTCAGGGTACACGCAGCGCTACCAACACAAGCCAAACATATAAATCCTAAAAGTGTGCGTCTACGCTGCACAACTTTAATATCTGCTATTTGAAGGAGAAGAAACACCAACTGACAGGCTTCAAGAGTCCGCACTGAATCCAAACAGGGTGTTTGGCTCAGGTTTGGGGGCATGACTGCAATAGGGTGTGTGTGTGTGTAGGTGTGTGTGTGTGTGTGTCTGCATGTGTGTGTGTAGGTGTGTGTTTGTGTGTGTGTGAAACTGTGCTTCAACCTGTGTGTGCTCACATAGTTGTGCATGTGTGATCAGCAGGTGTGTATTCAGATTTGTGAGTGTCGAAATGCGTGAATGTGTAGAACAATCTGTAACTGATTGTAAAACGGGGCCTTAAAACAGATTTATTCACCCGTAAACTTTAATTACCTTCAGAAGACGGAAACACCAGTACGTAGTGTGTGTTTGGGAATAATTTGAGTCACATGTCCACTTTGCGAACACACTCAGAAAGACACGGGACTAATGGGAGCATTTGTACTTTTGATATTTAGCAATTTTGAAGGTGAAGCAGCACAGTTGGTTGTGCCTGGACCACTTGTTATTGTTTATTCAGAAAAATTGTCCACCCAGATTATAGACATTTAACCCTGGAAAGCCTGAAACCATTAATCACTGACAGAAAAACATTCCAGTTCCTTGAAAACTGGAGCATTTATTGTCCCTCTGACCAACCAAAAAAAAAAAAAAAAAAAAAAACATGACACAACATGGTCTAACAATTGTTAATTTCCTTTTCTAAATGCTCCCAGTCCGTCCGCATTAACGTCAGTCTTGTAAGTGTCCTAAAGGCCTCTGGTGAATGAACTCCTCCCCCCTGGTGGATTCTCTGTGTATTGCATGGTATCTAATTGTGTACATTAAGTTTTTCAAGAAAAAAAATATCACACTGATCATGTAGAGGGCTTCAAAACTCATGTATCATATATGATTCATCTGGCATTATAGGGTTAAGCACCAAAAAAATGTCCTAACAAAGGGAAATCAGATGGTTTCAATTGTACAAGAGCAGTTTTATATTAAAAAAAAAAAAAAAAAAAAAACAATTTACTCCATTATGAAGCTGATTTTATTCATCAGATTGTTTGATAAATAACTACTATTTTTTTCCCTCTATCACACGCAAATCGTTTATCTTATACGTCCAATATATTACAGATTTCTTAGCCCTTAACACTGACTTCCAGGCTCAAATTGCCAGGCTTCTATTAAGGCACCTGTTGATTTTCTGTTGTAAGTTTCCATATTTTGATTATGATTAAAGTTAAAAAGATGCCCAGCCTTGGTGAACAGATGATGCCGTCTTTGTGTTACTAAACAGACTAAATCAGTGGTTCTCTGAAAACCCGTCACTGAAATCTACACCAATTATCTGCAAAGACCTGAATAAATAACAGAAATGCCAACATCCACGTTGCTTCATCGTGCATGCAGGTACAACCTGAGCAGACTACAGCTTCTGAGCCCAGGGAGAGAAAAAAACATCTGAATTTACTGTTATGTTTATTTGCATAGCTTTGATTATCCATTCCATCAGTTCCAGGGGATGCGCCCAAAGGGTAAAAATGCATCATGTGTTCTTTTATAGGTAGACTGTGACCAGCATGTTAGTGCTTCAGTATGTGTTGGATCTCAGTTAAAACTAGATATACACTATACTAACACACATGAAGACTGAAGCTGACAGAGGTTCCAGTTTCAGCCATGTTCACCTGGATATGCACGTTAAGTAGAAATCACATTTATCGCATGAACACACTCTGCTCAAGCACAAGATAAACTGCATTTGACCTGAACTAATGTGTGATTCTGATTGATAATTGTTAACCCAAAGAAAAAATAAAAATAAAAACCCAAACATCCACCACGACCAAACATCTACTGAACGAAAACCTTTCATATCTGTGATCCACTAATCCTGTCAATAATTGTTGTAAAATACAGTTCTTCATCTTTTCATGGTCATCAGATATGACCTGTTTGGACGTTCAGAGGCTCTGTAGTTACCGTGGAAACACCATCTACAAACATCTTCTACAACATTGATTCACCAGTAAAACCCATGAAGTTGGATCAATGACAGCGGATGGACAACACTGGTGGTTATGTCTAATTAATGATATATTTGACTGAAAAAGTCACTTTGTCTTCAGTTTTCTATGTTTTGATATAATACCTTTGAATTAACTCTGGGTTTAATGAATATCTAAATTAAATTTAGGGAAATACATGATTTACAGTGAAAAGTGCAACATCCAGAGTATAATATTATAATAATGATAAATCACGAGAGAAGGATTAAATAGAGAGAAGAATTAATCTGTGAACTGACACAAAACTAGTACTGGGTCTTCTGGGTTAAAGCAGTTCAGTGGAAACATGTGACTGAAAACTGAGTTCATAACCATGAGAATGAATCCAATCCAACTTTATCTGTAAGCACTTTAGAACACTGCAGTGGACCAAAGTGCTGTACAGAAGAATAAATAAACCCAAATAACAGAATAAAACACAAGAATAAGTGAATGCTCATCAGACAGATATTAGGGGTATACGATACAGAAAATGTCCTTTTGCGTACGTTTTCAGAACAGTGTAGGAGAACAGTGCAGGGCTCCGTAAATACAGAAAAGTGAAACTGAACACGCTGCGAACATCTGACCGTGCTTCAGTGCCATCAGAGTCCATTCTTTCATTCATTTCGACCTGTGTTTAGTGGGGAAAACAACAGCAGAGCTTCTAACTTTTATTTTAGAGTCACTTTCATCGACTCATAAAGTTCTCGACAAACTCGACATAAAGTTGTTTCTTAATGGTCTCATCCCGTTTGGGTCACTTTCTGATGCTTTGGTCAAAGGTCCAGTGGTGTTACTTTTTCTTCACCATGGTAGACCAGTAGACTGACTCTCTACTCCCTCTAGTGGTCAGGTCAACCCTCTGGCCCATCACTGTAGATACAGTCAATTCTGTTCAGATCTCTACAATCCAAACATTTGCATCTCTGGCAGAACTTTACAGCTCTGTATTTTCAACACTAAGGATCATTTTAGGTCCTTTTAAATATCTGAGTAGAAATACAACATAAAGTCACTTAAACCACCATTTTTACAGCGTTTGACACAAGGAGCTCTTCCATTAAAGGACACAGGAGCTTCAGACTGACACTAAACAGCACAGTTTACACTGTCTGTGTTTACATGCACATGAGGATCAGGATCCTGTCTGTTTACATGCACATGAGGATCAGGATCCTGTCTGTTTACATGCACATGAGGATCAGGATCCTGTCTGTTTACATGCACATGAGGATCAGGATCCTGTCTGTTTACATGCACATGAGGATCCTGTCTGTTTACATGCACATGAGGATCAGGATCCTGTCTGTTTACATGCACATGAGGATCAGGATCCTGTCTGTTTACATGCACATGAGGATCAGGATCCTGTCTGTTTACATGCACATCAGGATCAGGATCCTGTCTGTTTACATGCACATGAGGATCAGGATCCTGTCTGTTTACATGCACATGAGGATCAGGATCCTGTCTGTTTACATGCACATGAGGATCAGGATCCTGTCTGTGTTTACATGCACATGAGGATCCTGTCTGTTTACATGCACATGAGGATCCTGTCTGTTTACATGCACATGAGGATCCTGTCTGTTTACATGCACATGAGGATCAGGGTCCTGTCTGTGTTTACATGCACATGAGGATCCTGTCTGTTTACATGCACATGAGGATCAGGATCCTGTCTGTTTACATGCACATGAGGATCAGGATCCTGTCTGTTTACATGCACATGAGGATCCTGTCTGTTTACATGCACATGAGGATCAGGATCCTGTCTGTTTACATGCACATGAGGATCAGGATCCTGTCTGTTTACATGCACATGACGATCAGGATCCTGTTTGTGTTTACATGCACATGAAGATCAGGATCCTGTCTGTTTACATGCACATCAGGATCAGGATCCTGTCTGTTTACATGCACATGAGGATCCTGTCTGTTTACATGCACATGAGGATCCTGTCTGTTTACATACACATGAGGATCAGGGTCCTGTCTGTGTTTACATGCACATGAGGATCCTGTCTGTTTACATACACATGAGGATCAGGATCCTGTCTGTTTACATGCGCATGAGGATCAGGATCCTGTCCTTGTGTTGGTCTGTGTAAACACCATATCTCAGTTTCAATAACCCAGATATAACCTGATTTCAAGAAACCTGAATACTCTCGCAGGAGGACGGACATGGTGTTACATGGATCCACCTTATCCTGGTTTCAGACTGGAGTGGGTTACTGAGCATGTGCAAAATGATGCAACAAATACAAACATGGTGGCGAAAACCAAAAGTGTCTGACTTCTAGAACTACAGAGACGCACTTTTGTCCTTTGAGAACAGAACAAAAACACCCAGAAAAGGATCTGAAAGAATGAAGTCTGTAGTTAACAACCTGGAAAACTGCAAACAAGTCCAGTCACAGTGGAAAACATGGCAGAAATATGGAATATGGAATATGACATGTGGAATATGGAATATGAAATATGTGATATGAAATAGAGATGTAGGATATGAAATATCAAATAAAAATATTGGAATAGGGTTGTGGATCAACATTAACACCAGTCACTGAACTCCATCATGACGACCCCTCCTCCTCCTCCTCCTCCTCCTCCTCTTCTTCTTCCTCTTCCTCCTCCTCCTCTTCTTCTTCTTCTTCCTCCTCCTCCTCCTCTTCCTCCTCCTCTTCCTCTTTCCTCGCTCCTCTTCCTCCTGCTCCTCCTGGAGACACGTTCACATGTCTCACCTGTAGAATTTGAACTGGATTGTAAACAGACTGTCAGAGCCACGCAACCGTGCTGTCATTTCATGGTGTGGGGCTGCCATCAGGACAGAGCCCTCCTTCTTCTCTGAGTTACAGGGACTTTAAAAGCTGCTACACAAAAGTCATGTTAGCCTTTTAGCACCAAAGTCTCAATACTGCAACACACATGTGTGAATATAACAGACACAGCTCGCGATGGGGTTGTCTAATCTTGTTAGCCCCTCCCACCAATAGATGGTGGACATGAGCCCCTTCAAACCTAAGACCATTTAAGGACATGTTCTATTCAAAGTGAAGAAGAAAATCCAGTTTGAAAGGCGTGGTCTCGAGCTGGTTAGAGATGAAGTAAGTAGGGCCCAGTTTACACCACAACGCTCTAGAGTAAAATGATAAAACATTTTATCAGATGTGCCTATCGTTTAGACACCGTCGGTGTTTTGGGTGGGGGGGGGGGGGGGGTTGAAAATGCAAAAAGTGAAACCACTTTCCAGAGTGGAAATCTTAAAAACGCTCCACTCTGGCGTCACCGTCTAAAGGTTTGAAAACACAAACCTGCATTTTCTCGTTGCTCAGAGTTTACATCTGAGGCATGCACCATCAGGAAAACATGTCAGATCATTTCTTTTAATGTAACGTGGTGTTAAGCAATAACTCCCCCTCCTCGTCTGTCCAGACAAAATTGTCCATTTTTGTGCGTTGCGTTCACCATGTTTCCATTTGCCGTTGTGTGGTTGTATGTTGCCACTGGGAGAAAACAGGAAGAGAAGTAGACAGTTTGTACGCAGGACACTTGGTGGTGCTGATGCCGCCTGGCGTACATACCACATCGATAATAGGACATTTTTTCACACTTTTGGTGTCGCCGTCTGCATGCAGACCCCCCCCCAAAACATACGTCTAAATGTGGAATTAAAAGTGAGAAAGCAAACACCACTTTTTGTGTTTTCAGTTCAGATCATCAGTCTAAAACATAGGCTCAGTTTATTTAGTTTTAGTTTTTGATAGATCAGGACAGATTGACACTCTGCGGCTACTAAAACTTACTGCATTTTACTTTGTCCTAATGTTTAACTTCATTTACTTTAAGGATAAAATTACAAAAAACAAAAACACAAGAAAACTTCCATGTAATATGTTCAAAGTTCAATTTCAATAATGTTAAGTAATCCAATATGGCGTCACAATATGCAAATTAGACGAGTGCATTTACTCCCATCACACACTTTAGGTTACACCCAGTATTTTTCTCGTTTACAGTATGACTTTATCTCTAATCACTTCCAAGCTACAGCTTTTTAAAATCTTGATATAAAATTCACTTAAAAAAAAAAACCTTCAGCGCCTCACGTGTTCAAATAACTATAGCTCACATCACATTCAGCCTGTGGGCCGCTCAGATTCACCAGTGAACACATCAGTGCATGTGTTTGGACGGTGGGAGGAAGTACGTGGACAGAAGCCACACAAACACAACATGCACACTCCACACGAAAGGTCTGCCCAGGAATCGAACCTGGGACCTTCTTGTTGTGAGCTAACAGTCCTATCCACTGCACCCCCCCGAATGATAACACAGCTTTTATTAACATTCTGCTGCTGTTGCTTTAAAAAATGGAAAATCTATCAACACAAGGCTCTAGTCTTCGTCAGTGGCTGATTCGAGGGTTTAATTTGTCCAGAACATATTGATCCCTTTACAGAATTAACCTTCTGTTGTCATTATCACATTAAAATCAGGACAAATGCTGTTCCTACACGTTTTCCCCTGATCCGCTTCATTTGTTCTCATGGTTTTTCTCTGCGTCTCCATCCTTAATTTCCCACAAAACTTGGATTCATGAAACAGAGCATTGGAACAAACTTCCCGTCTCTGTCATGGGACACATTGTATCAGCTGGAATGACTATTCCACAATTAATTATGCATTTAATGTGCTTCTGGTCTTTCCAAAATCTCATTGATTCAGTGAGCTCGGCCCCTCCATAAACTGTAACGGAAAAATAAAAATAAACAGAGTGTGGCCCCTGTTTGACTGTCCTACTCCACATTTCGATTTTTCCTCTTGGTTTTCTACTTAAACTCAAGTTTTATTGCTCATCTTAAAGTGTTCTGTCATAATGTAGTGAACAGGTGACGGGTCCACAGACAGTCTGGGAAGACCTCATATCCACATGTGTACTTTACAGTAGCAGCAGTATTACTGACCTTAACTGAGACTTCTTTGTACAGCTGTATTTTATCATGAGCAGAGGTTCACCAGAATAATCCGTTCATTAGGCTGGGACGCTCCGCCCTCAGCGGCGTTCGTCATTTATGTTACTTGGTTTGGTTTATTTCCCGTTTCTTTTGGTGAGGGCTTTTGTTGTGTGCTGTGTGTCTGGTCTGCGTCCTCCCTGTTTCCCTGATCGTCTTCACCTGGGGTTCATGACCTCCGCCCTTTATTTCCTCCTCTCCTCTCTGTCCTCGTCAGTTCGTCTTTCATGCTGGTTAAGAAAAGAACTCCTTCGACATCCTCCGGAGCTGCTTGAAACATTTAGTAAGTTTTGATTCCACATTTCATGAAGAATTATGTTGTAATTTTGTTGTACTTTGATTCCTCATTTGAAAAGATTTTTGTGTTAGAATTTTTAATACCACGTTTGTGAAGACTTTTTTGTTAGAATTTTTTAAACCTCGTTGAGAAGATCTTTTTGTTCATTTTTGATGCCACGCTTGTGCTGAACTTTTTGTTATATTTTTTGATTCCTCGTCCGAGAAGATTTTTGTGTTTTCCTTTGTTCTGAAGAATCCAGTGTCTCATTCTTTGAGGAATAATACTCGAACTAAGCTTCTCTGATCAGTCTCGTGCATTTGGGTCTGCGCCTTGTGTTTTCGTAATAATAGGCTTCTCACTGGAAATACTGGTTTAAAGGTCATTTTACAAATCAAAAAAGTTGAAGCATGAAAATCTATAAATAGATACTTTAAAGTTTTCAGATCGTATTATTACTTGAACTTGCTCTTGAAAATTGAGGTAAAAGGTAATAAGGCAGTGGCTGTTCTGGTGTCCATCACATGTAGCAGATACAGAACAGATCAAGTGTAATACGATGTTTTTTCACACAAACTAGACATTTCTTTATCTTTTTTTTTTTTTTTCTCCTTTCTTTGTGTTTATTTTCTATTAAATACAGTTATTCCACACATCTGTACATGCAGGTGTGACCATCTGGACCATTCCTCAGAGCTCCTCACTATGAATTCATTTATTAACCCATAAGACCAGTGCTACAATTGTGGCAGTTCCAAACTAGTATTTTACTCTATTTTCTCTCTCTCTCTCTCTCTCTCTATGTAATATCTTTACCTCCGCCAAGGAGGTTCTGTTTTTGCCAGGGTTTGTTTGTTTGTCTGTTTGTTTGTCTGTCCGTTAGTGTGCAACATAACTCAAAAAGTTATGGACAGATTTGGATGAAATTTTCAGGGTTTGTTGGAAATGGGATAAGGAAGAAATGATTAAATTTTGGTGGTGATCGGGGTGGGGGCCCACGGGGGGGGGCACTGATCAGCCTTGGCGGAGGTCTGCGCTCTCCGAGTGCTTCTAGTTTTTATTGAAATTAGAACAATGACAATATTTAAAAAGTCATATAGTATCCAATATATACCGGGCTTTGCAAAAGTTCTGTTACACTCGGTTTCATGATCTTCAGAGACGTTTCCATGTCGGAGTGAAAAATTCCATTAAACAAACTGAAAGTTCTACCTTATAGGCAGGTGTCATTAATACAAATTTGTTCGCCGGTGAAGTTGTATCAAGATGGAAGTCAAAAGAGTTGAGATATCTGCTCTCCTTCGTGCTGGCCACAACAAGTCTGACATAGCCAAACAGCTGAACATCAGCCGGATGACCGTCCACAGAGTCGCGGAGAGGCTCAAGAGGTGAAGACCTGAAAGATCGACCACGATCAGGCAGACCTCGAGTTGTCAAGCGTTCGGTGGTGAGAAGGCCTTGAAAGCAATCCGACGCTTAAAATGACTGAGTTCGCAAAGAAAGAAGATCTCGGCGGCCACAGTGTCCAGGCTGTCAAGGAGGAAGGTGGCAAGAGCTTAAGGCTGTACCAAGGCCTCTGCTAACCAACTATGCGAGAACAACGCCAGGAGCGTAGTCGTCGCCTTCTTAACGACTTGAAGAGCCATGGCAATCAGTTCTGATTTTTTCTGATGAAAAGACCTTCACAGTCGATCCAGTCATCAATAAGCAGAACGATCGTGTGGTCAGCTTCGCCAGGATGTCTCCACAGTCCGATACGTGTCTGCGACCAAGCACCCAGCCTCTGTGATGATGGGCGTTGTGGCTTCAAATGGTTCAAGACTGGCTACAGGCTCAACGCAGCCGACTAGGGACATCTTGGCCACAAAAGTCCTGCCGTGGGTGAAAAGATCACAAAGAAGGGAACTATGTCTTCCAGCAGGATGGTGCACCAGCCCCACTGCCAAGGCTGTGCAAGAGTGGTTAGGGTCCAACTTGAGTTTCTGGCCGAAGGACATGTGGCCACAGTCACCTGACCTCAACCCCCTCGACTACAGCGTGTGGGCGCACGTTGAGGGTAAGGCCTGCAAGGTCCGGCACAGTAGTGTCGAGGAGCTCTAGACTTCCGTCAACCGTGTGTGGGCAGGAATGAAGAGGACTATGTCCGCAAGGCGTGCACAGCCTTCAGGTCTCGTCTGGAGCGTGTGATTGCAGCCGAGGGTGGCCACATTTCTGATTAATATTATCATTAACACATATATTGAACTATTTGGAAAATAAAAAATTATCTTATTGCACCAAAAAATCTTTGTGTTCATTTTCGTGAATGTCTTAACAAGTGTAACAGAACTTTTGCAAAGCCCGTATGTGTCAGAATAAGAACACTACACACACACACACACACACATACAGAAAAAAAGAAGAAAAAAACCTTTATGTTAATTTTTTTTTTCTTTTTTAACCAAAAACCACAACTTTCTTGGCTCCTAAAATTAATGGACAACTTTGAATAGACAACTATATGTTCATATTGTTTCCAAATGTAGGATCCATTAGGTGGGACTCCAGCTCTATTTAATCTAATACTGATTAAAATATTAAAAAAGTAATTTCTTGTAGATTCATAGAACCCAAATGTTTGATGATTGTACTGAAATTATAAGAAAACAATCATTGTACAATATATATATATATATATTGCAACTAGAATAGGAGTCAAGATTTTAGTAAGAATGGTCAATTTTGTATTTCATTTTCACAGAAAAAAAATATATACAGGGTGGAGAAGCAAAATGTACACTGAACATTTAGTTTTTTTTCTCAGCAGACACTACGTCAGTTGTTTTGAACCCAAACATATACTGATGTCATAATCATACCTAACACTATCCATACCTTTTCACAAACTTTTGCCCATATGAGTAATCAGGAAAGCAAACGTCAAAGTGTGATTTGCTGAATGCACTCGTCACACCAAAGGAGATTTCAAAAATAGTTGGAGTGTCCATAAAGACTGTTTAGAATGGAAAGAAGAGAATGACTATGAGCAAACTATTACCAGAAAGTCTGGAAGATATTATTAAAGAAGAATGGGAGAAGTTGTCACCCCAATATTTGAGGAACACTTGTGCAAGTTTCAGGAAGCGTGTGAAGGCAGTTATTGAGAAAGAAGGAGGACACATAGAATAAAAACATTTTCTATTATGGACATTTTCTTGTGGCAAATAAATTCTCATGACTTTCAATAAACTAATTGGTCATACACTGTCTTTCAGTCCCTGCCTCAAAATATTGTACATTTTGCTTCCCCACCCTGTAAAAATTGTGATTTTTTTCTTTTTTTAATGTACTTTGTAATGTTTATTATTGAGCCACATAACTGAATCAGAGTTATGTTACAATAACTGAAGGCAATTAGGCAATATGAGCATATTTTATTAAAGGCAGATTCCATTTAGAAATGTCCAGTCAAAGGTAGAAACTCAGACTGGCACAAATAAAGAATTAAAGGAAAATATGTCATTGATTACAATATAATTTTCATTATATTATGGCAATACAGTTAATTCGGCAGCTTAATTACATTTAGACTTTAAGATCAAAAACTTACAACTCATGCATTTAATCATCTTGCAATTTTGATCATAAATAATTTTGATTAATTTTCAGCCTGAAGAGAAACTCAAGGAAATAATTCCTACAGACTGACATACAAAAAACTATGGCTGCAAAACTTCTAGAAACTTCCATATTAATGACCATAAGGTAAAGTATTCCCTTTAGATGTAATCTTTTTGACCCATAAAGACCCAGTGCTACTTTTATGGCACGTCCCAAATGATTTGTTTTTCTCTGTATGTAGCCTTTCTTAAGTGATTTATCACCATTTATTCTAATATTATCCTCTGTATTTAGCGTTTTTAAGTGACAATCAGGTATATTCCTATATTTACTTCACTGATCATGTAGATGTTCAGAGTAAATTCAAAGGTTATTCAATCCGAAACAGAGCAAACTGAAGACAAAGTGACTTTTCCTATAAAATCTGTCATGAACTGAACTTAAACCCAGTGTGTCCATCCACTGTCATTGATCCAACTCCATGGGTTCGACTGGAGAATCAATGTTGTAGAAGATGACTGTGTTTCCACGGTAACTACGGAGCCTCTGAACGTCCAAATGGTCATATCTGATGACCATGAAAATGAAGAACTGTGTTTTACACCAATTATTGACATGGATTGATAGGATTAGTGGATCAACAGGAATTAAACATCTGACATCAGTAGATGCTTTTGGTCACCAGTGGATGTTTGGGTCTTTAAACGAGGAATCATTCATCTTAATTTTCTACACAACATTTATAATATTACTCAGAGTCTTTAAAGCAGTTGGGTTTCTTTTCTAAACTCAGGCTGTTATGAACACGCCTCCTGACGTCACCACCGGTGCTGCTCTCCGGACACACTTGACCTTTTCAGCCCCACTTGTTGTTTTAAGAGACAAAAATCATCAGACAGTCGGAGCCGTGGGGGCGTCGCACACGTCATGTCCTCTGCTCGCCACCGCCGCTGCTTTGGATTGGCCGAGCCCACGGAAGGCGGCGCATTAACAGCCGTCGGATGTATGCCACCCCGCTGTCTGCTCTTCCTCTGCTGTTTGTTGTGGTCAGTGTGTGTGTGTGTGTGTGTGTGTGTGTGTGTGTGTGTGTGTGTCCATCTCACATCATCACTCAGGAACCACAGCGGACTTCAAAGGCCGGTCTGAACTGACCCCCAGCCCCACAGTCCATTCCACAGGCTGCAGAGGAGACCTGAACCCAGGAGACGCCACGCTGAGGCTGGACTACAAATACAACCAGAGGCTAAGAACACTGGGTATTATAAAGACATTAGAGAGTTTTAAGTGGAAATTAAAGGCATTTAAAAGGTTCAATGTGTAATTTTAGTGGCATCTAGTGCAGAAGTTTCCAGTTGCAACTGCAGTAACAACCTTCATCTCACCTTTATTTATTTCAGCAGCTACAAATTAGGGATGTCCCTCAATCTAAAGATCGTATCAGCTGCTGATCTGGCAGATTTAGATGATCGGATCAGATTAGTCGGGCCGATTAGGGCCCGGATCTGGGGGTGAACAAATGTCCTGCCCCCTCAAATGAAGTTCCTGAAGGTGGGAAAAGGAAAATGAGCTGCACAACAGCGGGAGGCTCAGAGGAATTAGTACAAAGTCTGTAGGTTTGACTTTCGCTTTGAGGTCCAGTTGTGATGCGCGAGTCAGGGTTTTTTTTTTCAACCTGCGGGGCTTTTGTGGAATTATTTGACCCGACCCCACCTGCGAATAAACGGACATTCTTTTGACCTGCTCCAACCCGACCCACGCGTCACTAATGTACGGCGCATAGCGCACCCCCATGTGGGCGGACCTTTCATAGACATGCTCAGCAGTGGCAAACATTCAGCCTGTGGGCCAAACTGGCCCGCCAAAGGTTCTAGTGTTCCCACAGTATGAATTTGGAAAGAGCAAAAATGATACTAAAGTTATGAAGAGTCAAAGGTGTCATAGTTTTTTAGTTCAGGTTCCACATTCAGCCTAATTGTGATCTACAGTAAAATCTGTAGTATAATAACCTAGAAGTAATGACAAGTTTAAAAAATTGAAGTATCAATATCGGATCGGTCTTAAGAAACATTAGTGCAATTTGTACTATATTATACCTCAGTTGATCATTTACACATTACTTTACAACTTACAGATCACAGTGGAATATTTACTAACAGGCAGAATGCTGGTAAAATTGCACTGACGTCTCTTAAATAATTTCAGGTCATTCATATTTATTCAGATTACTCACTTTTTTGTGACAGGATAATTTCTAAATCAACACTTTCATGAGATTTGACTTTTTTACACTAAAACAAGAGAAAAATTCAGCCTCGTCATGATTTATAGGTTATATGATCGTATTTTACTGGTCTGACCCACTTTAGATGGAAACACAGCTGCCATTAACACAGAATGGACTTTATGACACACATCCAAACCCCTCTGTACATGGAAAGTCTAATTTCTATATTAACAAACCTACTTTCCAGTGACTGCGCATGAATGAAAACATAGTGATAACATATTAGAGCAGGGCTGGACAGTCTGGATAAAAGTGTTTTTGGGGTAGAGTTTAGAGGTACACTCTAAATCAGAACCTTCAAATCTCTTCTAAAGGTTTAGTTGAGTTAGAAAAAAAAAAGGTTTCTGGAGGTTTAGGCTACATGTGATCTATTTTTGTCATATTTGACTAAAAACACATTTTACATCATGTTGGGCTTAATTTATTTCACTATTGAAAATGTCAAGAGGGTGTACTCACTAGTTCATAGTTTCCTGCAATGATTTATTTACTTCCCTTGACTGTGGCCTAACATGTACCACCACAACTGTGCAATTCACCAGACATGTTTCCAGTCGTATATGTGGCACAGCGCAGCAGATGAACAGTCAGTCTTCATCATTATTTCTTGAGCAGCAGCAAAACACAACATTCCACAAACTCTAAACCTGAACATTTGGGTGCCGGTGCTGAGGTACCTGCTCTAAATGGACTGAAATAAACTCCCTTGCCTGGGGGTTCCCGGTGGCTCACCTGGTGGAGGTGCATCCCCCCGAGGCCACATCGCAGAGACCCGGGTTCAGTTCACAGTCAACGTCCTTTTCACTGCATGTCAATCTCTGTACACTGCCTTTAATAAAAACCCAAAAGATATAGATTATAGAAAAAAAACCTCCTAGTGACCTGTGACATCCCATAATTACACTATCAAACCGGCCTTTGAAAGTGACATTCTGTACGATCCCTCAGAAAAGTGGCTCATATGACAAATTAAGATCAATCCTCAATTAAACCCACACACATCGTTCCATCAGTCATATCAGCGAACATCTTCTGCGATACAGTATGGTCCACGTTCCATCTACAGCTAAACAACCATGTGAGAATCCAGCAGCCCGTTCACACTGTTCCTCAGAAAGTTCCCTGGATGGTTTGAGCCACAACATCTGTCATCCTCCAAAAAGACTTAGATTCACCAAGGTTTTGATTTCTGGAAGTCATCAAATGCCTAAATCAGAAAATATATATGCATTTTATGCACTTTTATTGTTTTATGCATATTTATATATATGTATTTATGGATGAACGTGGCTTTTTTAATATTATATATTTTATATAGTTTTAGTAAAAAAAAAAAAAAAAAGAGTATTTTGGAATCATGTTATGTCTTCAGTTCTTACGTCTGCAAAGGGCCCATATCGTCCATCTGAATAATCCATCTACTTGTCTTTTACTTGGTCCTGAGGCTCCGTTACTTGCTCTCAGTGTTGTGTTCCGTTTTTTTTTTGTTTTTTTGTTTGTTTGGTTTTTTTTTTTGGGGGGGGGGGGCGGTATCCCTCAAAAAGAAGTTGGATGACCATGTTTCTCTTAGGCCCTGTTCACACAATTCAGATTTTTTGCTGAAAAGGATTAGGTTTAGGGTTATACATAATATTAACTGAACACATTTAGTTATTTATTTTGCACATCATGAAACAGCAAGAGAAAATAAATAATAATAAAAAAACATTCAAACAAGTAACGTCATTGTGCAGGAGAGCTTAGAAGCCAAAAAAGGCTTATGTGAATACCTCCTCAGAAATAAACAATACACAGACGAAAAAAACAAACCAAAAAAAGAATTAAAAATACAATATAACAACACCATAAACCCAGTGTGTCCATCCACTGTCATTGATCCAACTCTATGGGTTTTACTGGTGATTTCATGTTATTGAAGAAGTCAGTGTTTCCACGGTAACTACGGAGCCTCTGAACGTCCAAATGGGTCATATCTGATGACCATGAACAGAGAAGAACTGTACTTTACACCAGTTATTGACATGCATTTGTAGGATTAATGGATCAACAGGAATTAAACCGTTTAGATCAGTAGATGGTTTTGGCTGTTTGGGTCTTCATGGGTTACAGATAAATCAGATATGGGTCATATATGGGGAGTTAAACACAGATCCCTGCCACAGCCACCGATCCAGCAGAGTGTACACCACTAACAAAACGGAAAATCTGTACAAAAAAACACAGATACGCTGACTACTTTGACCCCAGTGTAAATTGTAATTTAACGCTGGACATTTTTAGACCTGGAACATCAAAAAATACATTTAAGATGTTTTGAAGGCTCCACAGGACTGTGAGTGATGAGTATTAGTGGGGATTTCATGGCAGGACTAGGCCGCCTTTGCTCCAGCTGCCCAGGAGCCATGACCTTGGGTGGGCTAAATTGGTTTCCGTTGGCCTGCTTTGTAGCAGAGATTGAAGCCCTGTGAACTTCTGCCAGATCAGTTTGGCACCCCGACCCCTTCGCCGACTCCGTTTTTGTCCTTCTGCCGCCCTGCGAAGGTCAGATGGATTAACACATACCTTTCAACTCCACGAGGGGACCGGTCACGGCCTGGCTGCTATTTCCAGTGTCATGTAATAATGTCACAAGGGCGTGTTGAAGAGCGCAGCGCACCGTTTTCTGAGCTGCACAAACTCTGCACCCACTTCCAGCATATTCTAGACTGAAATACAACAGTTGTTTACGCTTGTCTGTCATGTGACAACAGCATGACACTGCTTCTGCTGCGCTGATGGATTCGCAGAGTTACAGACCAGGCAACGCAAACATGTAAACACAGAGACGGAGTGTTTCTACTGTGGAAAAGCTGAAGACTGACCTGGTGTTGAACCTGCAGAGTACGAGCTGATGGTGAAGACATCTGAACATCACCGCTCTAAAAATCCATTCTTTCCAGGAGTCATTATGATGTCATTGGTGTACTTTGGGCTTTCTAATAAATGTACTGGTGGTCTTTTTCTAAACTACGACTCCATTAGAGACTGATTTCATGAAATCACAATTTATGTCACACCGGTTCTTATGGCATTTGGCGTGCTATACGTACGCATTTTGTCCTGTTATTAAACACCATTTGGTCTAAAGCTGCACAATATTGGAAAAAACTGGCACTGCGATTTTTTTTAACCCTGCGATATATAATGCGATATGAAAAAAATACTCAGGGGGATGTAATAGCTGTGTGTAAATGTAACGATTACCAGTATGACAATAAACTGTGGTCAAATTTCAGATGGTTAGTATTACCGTTTAAATTCTGTCCGTGTCTGTCAATGACAAAGAAACTAAGACTCAAACTTGATCTGTAAAATGGTCAAACAATGGCCATAATGTTCCATCTTTAATGCGCATCTGTGTGTTGATGTTTACATGTTAATGTTTGAATGTTTCTGCCAACAGAAAATACATTGTGCCTATTTATTTATTTATTTATTTCAAAATACAACTTGGTTCAATTATTTCAGTGTGTATTAGTACTTTTGAACATTTTGAGCACAATTTCAATAATACCGTAATAATTATGATAACCGTGATAATTTTAGTCACAATAACCGTGATATGAAACGTTCATATGGTTCCATCCCTAGCTGTGTGGTGCTGACGTAAACGGTCAAACAAATTAGTTGTGGAAACGGGTGGAAGGGACTGTCGACACAGAACACGTGTTTCAGTTTCATCCTTCTGATAGCCTTGTGCTTTTCTTTTTGGACGTTCAGAGGCTCTGTAGTTACCGTGGAAACACCGTCATCTTCTACAACATTGATTCACCAGTAAAACCCATGGAGCTGGATCAATGACAGTGGATGGACACTGTTTTATGTTCACATAAGGTTATATTCAGCTGAAAAAGTAACTTTTTCTTCAGTTTTCTGTTTTGATATCATAACCTTTGAATTTACTGTGGGTTTTCAAGAACATCTAAATGAAATATGGAGAAATACATGACTTACTAGGGCCGCACATTTTTGGAAAAACTGACATTGCGATTGAAAAAAAAATATATATATTGCGATATGAAAAAACTACTCAGAAGGATATATTAGCTGTGTGGTGCTGATGTGAACGGTCAAACTAATTAGTTGTGTTACCTCTCGTGGGAACAGGTGGAAGGCACAGTCGACTCAGAACACGTTTCAATATTATCCTTCTTGCAGCTGAAATAATTCCACATAACTAACGTTGCTTTTCTTTTTGGCACCAAGTCTTAGTTTTCGGCGATTTTCTCTTGTTCATTGCTCATTTTTCAACGTTGCAGTGTTTCCTGTGGAACTGATCTGTAGGTATGGGGGTGTGTAATCTATAGCGCACACGTACATCGCAATGACAATGCTCAAATGATATATCGTGCAGCTCTAATTTGGTTGCGTGACAATTTACCCTAATTGACGGGAATTAACCTGAACCCTGAGCCAAGGTCTCTGGTTCACATAACCGTAACCCCTAACCCTCAGTGTGCTGTTTGACCACATACACCCAAAGCTTCCAAACAATAACTCAAAAACCAACATGTGCCTTCAACATACTTACGTCCACTTTTATTCAACCTGTAAGTTCAGATCACTATAGAAAATGACAATTTCAGGTCAACTTTAAATTGAATCCACTAGCCTTTTTCCATAAAGCCGGAAATCCTTAAAGAGAAACTGCAAAATACATGAAACCTGCGCGGAGTCATAAATGTTGCAGGTTTTACTCCAGCAGAAATGGACCAGACTGGTTATTTAGTTCACTGATCTAATTCAGTTCAGCCTCGCATGGAGCCGGAGTGACTGACAAGGTGAACGGCGCTAATGAGACCTGAGCCGAGCTAACTGCTTAATAAATCATGGCCCTTGGGTGCGAAGAGAAATATTCAATTGATCGAATGGCTGTTTCTTCTGGTGAGGTTCTAAGAAATGATCACTAGTGCTGTGTAGGTCTCCAACTACTGCTGGAAAAGCTTGAAAGCTGGCGGACGACCTCTGGTCTTGTAATATTCATGCTGTACTAGTCTGAAGTGGCTCTGGCAGAAGGTGCAGAAGGCGACCTATGCATATGTACCATCAGGTTCAAATTGAGTGACAGCCCAGTTCAAATGCATAGAAGCCCCGCCTTTTTACTCTGTTTCATCTCAAAGCCATGAGTCATGTCTTCTTGGATATTGTATGGACATTCTTCCAGTCCAACGCTGAGCTCAGACGTCTGTTACATCCAGTGTTAGGAGTAAAACATGACAAAAGTAATGCATTACACTAACAGACTACTTTTTGCTGTAACGCAGTAGTGTAAGGCATTACTAATCAATTTTCAGTAATATTTTACTCGGTACAAATTCGATATCGTTTGTGTTACAACACATTTTGGCCTACAATTTAAATGCTCAAATGAAAAAAAAAAAAAAGACCTTAGGGCAGGTGTGTCAAACTCATTCTAGTTCAGTTCCACATTCAGCCCAGTATGACCTAAAGTGGGCCGGACCAGTGAAACGACAACAGTGGAAGAAGTAAAATGATATTATGGAAGTGTTTACGTCTACAAAGTTTCCTTAAAAATGTGAATAATGTGAACAACCCGAAATTTCTTAAAGGTGCAGGAGACTTTATGTCCAGTGTTTCCTCAGTTCCGTCCATCCTCAGTCAGATCCTCAGTTTCATTCGTCTGTTCGTCTGTCTGTCATTCCTCAGCTGAATCTCTTCCATTACAGTGAACAGTTTCTTAGTTCCATCCACCACAAACAAACCCTGTGTTTACAAACCGACCTGGGAGATCACTCGGGCATCTTTGGAATTTTGTAGCGACATGCACTGTGGGAAACGGAGGTTCACGCAGCCACCTGACAGCGACAGCAGCAGCGTGACCAGATGGTATTTTATGGATGAAACAATCACGCAGAAGCACGGAAACGGCTGAAACGGCTGGAGGAACATGCACAGAAGGAAGGGAGTTCCTGCCGTTTCCGATCGTGTCTGTTTCAGCTGCCGCTGTCAGGCGGCCTGAGCGAGCCTTCGCTTCCCACAAATGCACGTCACGGACAAAATTCCAAGGATGCCCGAGTTTCCCTCCTGGCTCAGTTTGTAAACACATGGTTTGTTGGTGGTGGATGGAACTAAGAAACTGTTCAGCGTAATGACAGAGTTTCATCTGAGGAACGACAGACGGACAGACGAATGAAACTGAGGATCTGACTGAGGATGGACAGAACTGAGGAAACACTGGACACTGAAGTCTCCTGCACCTTTAGAAAAACTGCTGCAAATTGAACAATATTAGGGCTTAGTTGGGGGGGGGGTAATTGTAAAATTTAAAAGACGGACCTAACCTCATCACCTCACCACCTGCCACCCCCAAAAAATGTGGGATCGGGTGGGGGGGGGGGAGGGGGCATATCACTCTATTACACAACGGATCTTAATCCATAAGTGGGGGTGGGGAGTGGGAGTATGTGCCTCTGTTATAGGTCAGAGCTTACACACAGTCCTTTACACGGGGGTGGGGGTGGGGTGGTGGCAAAGTGATGTATAATGTTCTGATGCACAACAGTAGTCGCTAATGCACCCCATTTATTGCCTGAGCGGCCCACCCCCCCCCCCTCAGCTTTCTCATTCGAAAACGTCGATGATGTCCCCCTGAAGATGGCACTCGTGACACCCCTGATGTGCCCCCCCCCCACGGCTGAGAACCACTGATGTAATGCTTTACAATTCTGACACAGTAGAATGAAAGATAAGGAATACTTTTACCCCCCCCCCCCCCCCGGTTTTACATCAGTACTTCTGCTCAATGAATTTCATCTTGGGGGGGCAATTCACAAACGTCCCCATGCACTGGGGCTCCGGAAAGAAGGGGTAAACGTGACAAATTCATGGGCCCAGCATTTGTGGGGGGCCATACAACAGTGGAGGGGGTCCAGTGGATGGCAGGTTAGAATTTCTTAAAATGTCAGTGAGATCTGCTGTAGAACAGAGGAATAGAACCTTGAGTGGACATTGAAAAGTATGTAAAGTTTTCACTTTTGTTTTCACGCCCAGCGTTAGTTATGGTTATTTCTGGACCAAACATCCACATATCATAACTGCCCCCCCCCCCCCACCCCCCCCCCCCCCCCCCCCCAAAAAAATCCAAAAAATACACCCCCCCCCATCTGTTTTGTTTTGGGTTTTTTTGACAAATTGTCACCCTGGTAACCAGTAATCTGTAATATATTACAGTTTGGACATAACTTGTAGAACACAGGGTCTATCCCAGGTCCGGCTCCGGGTCTAGGTCTGGGTCCAGATGTTGGGATGCAGATGTCTATGCTGAAGGTGGAGGGTGGGTCCAACCTCGCAGCTGAACTAATAGCTGCTCTGCCAGACAGACCGGACGACTCGGTAATTCTGCACTTTCTTTACAAATGCAGCTGGAACCGGGACGCCCAGAAATGTTTGGACCGTACGCAAAGGAGTAAATGTTCCTTTCATCGGTCAGTTTTATCAAGGGAGGCTTTGGATAAAAATCTTGGGAGTGTACATGAATCACATCTGCAGACAATTTTTCAAATGTTGCTCCACGTCTTCGGCCTCTTTTCGGATCGTGCTTCCAAAATGGAATCCATTACAGGTAAACACAGGCTCAGCTGCTGTGGACGTCAAAAGAAGGTTCCGATTGGGACAAAGTGCACGTATAAAACATACTGACGTGTGAGGTCGTGGCTTTAAAGAGGTCAGAGGTCGTTTCGTATGATCATACTGAGTCTGGTAAAATAAAGGGGAATCAGTGGTCAGGGTGTCGCTTTCAATAATGTGTAAGACGAGGAACATCCGACTATATATTTGTACTTCACAGAAAGGAACGGTCAGCCCAGACAAACACTGTTTTCTTATCCTCTCATCTGTTGAGCCGACAGTTCGAGTGAAAACTGAACCTCAATGATCTGCGCACCATGTCAAAATGTCAGGGAGACACAATGAATTATACATTACAGAACGAAGCTTCCAACAGTGATTTGTTTTGCCATCATTAGTGGGTGAACACTGGTATGAAAACATGAAATCACCACCAGTACAGACACAATGAGTTCAGACTTGTATTAACCCTTAAAGACCTGAACATCTACTGATCTGACATGTTCAATACCGGTTCATCCAATAATCCTGTCAATACATGTCAATAACTGATGTCAAATACAGTTCTTCATCTTTCATGGTCATCAGATATGACCATATTTGGACGTTCAGAGGCTCCGTAGTTACCATGGAAACACTGTCATCTTCTACAACATTAATTCACCAGTAAAACCCATGCAGTTGATCAGTGCCAGTGGATGGACACACTGGGTTTAAGTTCAGTTAATGATACAGAATATTTCCTGAAAAAGTCACTTTTCTCTGTTTCTGATAAAATAACCCTCAACTGTAATCTGAGCTTTAATGAACATCTACATGATCAGTGAATGAAATATAGGAAAAATACATGTTCGCTGCAAAAACTCAAAATACAAAGGATAATTTCATAATAAATGGTGATAAATCACTTAAGACAAGTTAAATATAGAAAAAAAATACTGTGGAACTGCCACAAAAAGTGGTACTGGGCATTATGTTACTGACAGCTAGCCCATTTACGTGACCATAAAAATTTGATGACTCGGATTAAACAGATAATTGTAATAATCAAATCTGATGCATTTACATGCACTTCAGAATGCAGTAATGGAAAAAAGCCTGGTTTAGACATTCAGTCCATTTTCAGATTTCTTTTGGAGTACATACATAAGTAGTGATGGTAGAATCAGAATCAAACTTCCTACTAACATCTCACTCTCACATTTCTCACTTCCATTTTCTGCGATTTCCTTTTTTTTTATACAGGCAAAGATGTTAAATAAATAAATCAGAATAATAGGTATATCTACTCAGTTAAGGATACAGTATATTTCCTGAAAAAGTCACTTTCCTCTGTTTTCTGTTTTGATATCATAACCTTTGAATTACTGTGAGTTTTCATGACATCTAAATGAAATATTGGGAAATACATGATTTACAGAGAAAAATGCAAATACAGAGGGTAATAGTATAATAATGATGATACATCACTTAGGACAGAGGTGTCAAACATGAGGCCCGGGGGCCAAATCTGGCCCGCAAAGGGTCCAATCCAGCCCTTGTGTGAACGGCAAAATTACATGATATAAATCATTTCAGGTCAAGTTCCATATACAGATCAATTCAATCTCAAGTGGATCAGACCAATAAAATACTATCATAATAACCTATAAGTACTCACAAGTCCACATTTGTCTCTTTGTAAATGTAAACATATTCATGTAATTTTACTGTGTTTACACTACAACAAACTATCATTTCACACAAAATGTGAATAACCTGAACAAATATGAACACCCTGAAATGTCTTAAGCGCAATTTTAACCACATTCTGCCTGTTATTAAATGTTTGTGTTGTAGACCTACTGTGATCTATGAATTGTAATGTACATAGAGACATAATATTGTTAAAATTTAACTTATTTTTCTTAAGAAAGTTCATGTTATTCACATTGTTTTAAAGGATAGTTTGTAGATGTGTACATTTTCATTAGGTAATTTTACTTTTTTTCACTTTAAAACACAGAGGAAAGTTTGGAGTTGATATTATTTATTCGTTATTATCCTATTATTTTACTGATCCGCCCACTTCAGATCAAATTTGGCTGAATGTGGCCCCTGAACAAAATTGAGTTGACACCCCTGACTTAGGAAAGTTAAATAGAGACAAAATTCATTTGGAATGGCCCAAAAATAGCACTGGTCTTTATGGGTTATAAATCATGTTGTGTATGTTACAGAGCTGTAAACTATGTGTATTAGGACTGAAGTGTTATGGTGGGTTCGGTAAAGTCTGGTATTTCCATTCAGAACGCCACGTGAAACAACGACAATTACTGTTAGAAGTCTGTTATTTGTACACTTTCACTCCCGGAACGCAAATTGTAGAATGCGAGCTCCACCGTGAATGTCTTAGCAGAGCTTCAGTAGTTGCAGAGGTATTCGAACTAAAGATGAAAGATTCCGATTTCTGGGCATAAACACGATCTTTGAAGGGAAACCAGTCTGTTCTGTCTGAACGGAGGCAGCGGCTCAGTTCAATTGGTGAAAATGGTGAATTTTTAACATGTATCCATAGACTAACACATTCTGACACCAGCTGAGATCTAAAGTTGAATAAATGATCGTTCTGTGGGTTAGTTGGAGGGGTTTAAACAGGTGGGGTCTGTTTACGGTGGTTCTCCAGTCCATCATGGAGCTGAAAACACTGGAACTTTTAGCTCCGTGTCCACAGGCAGATGGTTTAACACTGGCAGCATCTACTTTTCCTACAAACCCTGTGTAGTCCCCAGTATTGTGCAACATTCACGACTCATGCACTTTGTTTTTAATTTTACCTGGAATATATCCTATATTACCTGTAGATATCCTTTGTATGTTGTACAGATTTATTGTATCTGTAGCATAGAGCAGCCGGTAATGAACAAAGCTGGAATGCAGATGTGAGTTAAAAATAACAATATTCAACCAAAACCTACAAATCACACCAAAGAAATGAACTCCACTGAAGCACAACACCGACCTAAACACAACTGCAAGGTCTGCTAATGTCACAGAATTAATCCCATTGACTCACAATGATAAATATAAATACGAAACGGCTTCAATTACACATTTTGTAAGAATATCACAAGTTGTTGCGGTTCAGTATAGTGTCCTAGCAAAGTTAGCCTTGAAAGTTTTAATATTTAGAGTTCATACACATTTTACGAGGTCAAATTGAAACACTTTTTCAAACACTTTAAGGGTCATTTAAAATTTTTCCACCTTATGGCTGTGGTGAAATACGTATCTACCAGAATACATATACTCATGATTACTTTATTTCATTTTTTATCACAGCGCTGTACATTGTATTATGCTTTAACCATATCACGAAAAATTGAGAAATTAAAGGAGAACACAGTTTTGGGCGGCTGGGCTCATTTGGTAGAGTGGGTCGTCCAATGATCGAAAGGGTCAGCGGTTTGAATCCTGGCTCCGACTGTCCACGTGCCAAAGTGTCCTTGGGCAAGACACTGGCAGCAGCCGCCTACTCGTGTGTGGGTGAATGTGAGGCTTTGTAAAGCCCTTTGGGCACCATGAAGGTGGAGAGAATGTGCTATGTAAGTGCAGTCCCAGTTACCATTTCTCCAAAAAAAGGGAAGCCACTTGGCGTTCTTCAGGTGCACACGCACCAAAGATTAAGATAAAAATTCACCTGGAGTCCACCTGAGAACACCAGGGAATTTTCCTTTTCTTTTTTTTTGTTTTTATTGCAGTTTTCTCAGTATAATCCAAGTGCAGCGCAGAATGGTCCTTACAGAAATCTGATGTAAGTATGGGTGTATATCAACAATGTAGGGCGTTCCGGACTAGGATGTTTCGGACTGCCCTTTTTGCAGTCCCTAACCCTAACCCTCAAAAGGCCGAAATGTCCGTCCACCGTATATCAACTGCAGCTCGCACCACAGAAAAAACAAAACAGAACAAATGGTAAAATGGTAAATGGACTGAACTTATTTAGCTCATTTTATACACCTTCAACACAACAACGCAAAACAGAACAAACAACAGACTGCACATAAAACAATCCCTCCTTGTCATTGGCAGTGCACCAGCCATAGTAAGGAGCACCATCACAACAGAAAACTGCGCTAGGAGTAAATATGAAGTGTGCAGCGTTGTTAAACTGGACCTCAAGCCTTTCCAGGGTCTGGAAGGTTTTAGGAAGGGACCCCACACTTTCTGGAACGTCCCATTTGACCGCTGAAGTGAGTGTCTAATTTCCTCCCATCTTAAGCAGGACAGAATGTCCTCCACCACTGAGCATGAGTGGGAGGGAAGGCGTCCCCCACCTGAGCAGGATCGCTCATCGAGCCAGAAGGACGAAAACATCTAAAGTGGGTGTTTTTTCTGTGGGTCACTTCTCCTCACCTTCCACGAGCCTAAACACAGCTGGAAGTACATGTTTGGATATAACTTTTATTTTTCAAAATATGTCACCTCTGTGTAAGGTGGTTTATAGAGCTGCACGATAGAAAGTTGAGCATCATCAGCACAATGTACGTGTGCGCATTAGTCTCATGGCAGGTCCTGCACTGTAGGAGGCAAATGAACTCAATGTGTTCTCATCTAAGTTCGACCTGGGTACCTGACACACACTGCACACAACCATCCACCAATCACAATCGTTAATCCGTTTGCTGAAGCAGACCACGCCCCTGCACATGGAGTGAGTCGCTGGTAACAACGCTGAAAACTGAGCAACCGACACGAGAAAATCACCGAAAACAAAGACTTGGTGCAAAAAAGAAAAGCAACGTCAGTTCTCTGGAACAGTTTCAGCTGCAAAGGATGAAACTGAAACACCTGTCGTGTGTCGACTGTGTCTTCCACCTGTCGACACCAACGACAGGAAACACTACTAATTTGTTTGAGCATTTAGGTCAGCACCACAGATGTATATCCTCCTGAGTATTTTTTCATATCACAATATATATCACAGAGTTTAAAAAAAACAATACAGTCAGATTTTTCCAATATGGTGCAGCCCTAGTTTAACCTGGAAGAGGTGAATATTAAAAATGAAGAAATACATCAATTACATGACAGACTTTTAATTGCTGCACTTTCAAGCACTTAAACTAAACTCCAAACACTTGTCAGACCTTGAAAACACAATACTGAAATTCAAGCATTTTCAAGGAGTGCAAGCAGCTGTACGAACCCTGAATATGATATATTATGGTGCTGTGTGTGGTCTCTTTAATATAAGAATCTAAGCTTGTCATGGCCCGTTTTGTCAGTGCACCAGTTCTGTTTCAGATTTATTTATGTGAACTTCTTCATAGTACAGATGTGAGATCCCCTGATTGGTAGATTATGCTTCATGTTTTATATCAACATAACAGACACACATTCAGAAATAAAAAGTAAGAAAACAGCATTGATAGAGTGAGAAAAGAAAAGGAAAGAAGAAAAACCAAAAACACAGTTTCACCCCCCCCCCCAGAACCACAGAGGTAGATGGGTGTAATGGACTACTGCAGATGTGGTGGATCTGAACTGTCCAGCCCTTCCATATATGACATCACTGGTTTCCTTTTTTTTTTTCTAATTCTCCCAGTTTGTCGTTCAGTGTGTATCTAATCCTCTGTAAGTGAAGGGGATCCATCACTGTTCTTATCCAGGCTTTAAAAGCTGGTGTTTCTTTTGACTTCCACAACAGGACAGTGAGCTTCTTGCACAGACAAGGCCATAGGACAGGAGGTGGCGCTGTGCCTTCTGCACATTTCTGGAGCTTTCTGAAGCACTCAGTACAGGGGTCAGTAAGCCTGGTCCTCCAGAACCACTGTCCTGCATGTTTTAGATCAGGGGTCAGTAAGCCTGGTCCTCCAGAACCACTGTCCTGCATGTTTTAGATCAGGGGTCAGTAAGCCTGGTCCTCCAGAACCACTGTCCTGCATGTTTTAGATCAGGGGTCAGTAAGCCTGGTCCTCCAGAACCACTGTCCTGCATGTTTTAGATCAGGGGTCAGTAAGCCTGGTCCTCCAGAGCCACTGTCCTGCATGTTTTAGATCAGGGGTCAGTAAGCCTGGTCCTCCAGAACCACTGTCCTGCATGTTTTAGATCAGGGGTCAGTAAGCCTGGTCCTCCAGAGCCACTGTCCTGCATGTTTTAGATCAGGGGTCAGTAACCCTGGTCCTCCAGAGCCACTGTCCTGCATGTTTTAGATCAGGGGTCAGTAAGCCTGGTCCTCCAGAGCCACTGTCCTGCATGTTTTAGATCAGGGGTCAGTAAGCCTGGTCCTCCAGAGCCACTGTCCTGCATGTTTTAGATCAGGGTCAGTAAGCCTGGTCCTCCAGAGCCACTGTCCTGCATGTTTTAGATGGATCCCTCTTCCAACACACCTGATTCAAACGATAAGCCTATCATCACGCTCTGCAGAAGCCCGGTAATGACCATCAGGTGTGTTGGAAGAAGGAAACATCTAAAACATGCAGAACAGTGGCTCTGCAGGACCAGGGTTGCCGACCCTGTTTAGATGGATCCCTCTTCCAACACACCTGATCCAGATGATAAGCCGATCCTCCAGCTCTGCAGAAGCCTGAGAACGACCATCAGGTGTGCTGGAAGAGGGAACCCTCTAAAACGGGCAGGACAGTGGCTCTGCAGGACCAGGGCTGCTGACCCCTGACCCAGTACAACCAGTGGGGGATCTAGTCTTAGCTGAGCCCTAAAGACATTTGATGAGAATGAAAACATTGCATCCAACTATTGTTCTAATCTTGGGTATAGTACAGTGTTTTTCAACCTTGGGGTTGGGACCCCATGTGGGGTCACCTGAAATTCAAATGGGGTCGCCTGAAATTTCTATTAATTGATTTAAAAAAACAAAAACAAAACAAAAAAAAAAACTTACAAATAAAAAATCTATGGTGAGTTGACAAAGACAATCCTAATCCATACCAGACAAACTGAGTGTGAAACTGCAGCACTGTGGTTCTGTTTGTGTCACATGTTCACTGTGGTCAGTTTCAGATGCTGCAGCTCTTTCATAATTCATAGTTTCAGTTCTAGTTTGTTCAGTATTAATTGTCCTCCTTGTAAATCCCAGCTGGACTGACTGGACAGATCCTGAGCCTTTGTGCAGTAATCTACACCTGGATTTACTGCCTCTGTCCACAATAATACACATTATATAGACTAAATGTCCACAATAATACACATTATATAGACTAAATGTCCACAATAACAGACATTATACAGACTAAATGTCCACAATAATAGACATTATACAGACTAAATGTCCACAATAATAGACATTATACAGACTAAATGTCCACAGTAATAGACATTATACAGACTAAATGTCCACAATAATAGACATTATACAGACTAAATGTCCACAGTAATAGACATTATACAGACTAAATGTCCACAATAATAGACATTATACAGACTAAATGTCCACAATAATAGACATTATACAGACTAATGTCCACAGTAATAGACATTATATAGACCAAATGTCCACAATAATAGACATTATACAGACTAAATGTCCACAATAATACACATTATATAGACTAAATGTCCACAATAATACACATTATACAGACTAAATGTCCACAATAATACACATTATACAGACTAAATGTCCACAATAATACACATTATACAGACTAAATGTCCACAATAATACACATTATACAGACTAAATGTCCACAATAATACACATTATACAGACTAAATGTCCACAGTAATAGACATTATATAGACTAAATGTCCACAATAATAGACATTATACAGACCAAATGTCCACAGTAACAGACATTATACAGACTAAATGTCCACAATAACAGACATTATACAGACTAAATGTCCACAATAATAGACATTATACAGACTAAATGTCCACAATAATAGACATTATACAGACTAAATGTCCACAATAATAGACATTATTCAGACTAAATGTCCACAATAATAGACATTATACAGACTAAATGTCCACAATAATAGACATTATACAGACTAAAGTCCACAATAATAGACATTATACAGACTAAATGTCCACAATAATAGACATTATATAGACTAAATGTCCACATAATAGACATTATACAGACTAATGTCCTCTAAAATCAACATTTATTTACAAAGTAGAATAGCAAACTCTTACATGATCCAAAACAATTAATTTTAGCCAAAAAAACGTCAGGGGGTCACCAGACATTTGTGATGTTAAAATGGGGTCATGAGACAAAACAGGTTGGAACCACTGGTATAGTCCGTAGCTGTGTAAGAAGTCTGCATCCATTTGATTCCATTTTTCACAAATAGGTGATATTTGTGGATAGATCCTGTGTAGCGTCAGTGCAACCCATTCTTATTTTATAGCATGCTCACAGGGTTAGCCTCTTAAGGTTTCAGCATGTGCCTTAAACAAACTGCAGCCTGAACCTGTTCTGCTTCTGTCTTTCCAACCATCAACATCCCAGACACTCTACCATGTAGGTCTGGTTGAAACCCGTGGCAATCTCAGTTAACGTCACAAACACATGAATTTGGCCACATTTTTACATGCCGTGCCTGGAGTGGACAAACAAAACATGATTCACCGCTCAAACCGTTGTCATTTAGCCATAAATAACCAAGTGACCGTATGATTATTATTGTCACTAGCATGTTTTTCCACTTGGGAACACATCTGTTGTGGTGGAAAACCAAAAGAACAGAAATAAAACAACTTAAGTACATTAATCTGGTACTTAACGACTTCAAAATTATGCATTTCTTTGATGTAAAGTATATTTACAAGTGTATTATGTTCAACAGTTTTTCTATCCTCCCTCCAATAAAACCAAAACGAGTTCTTCTCACTTATGTATGAGGTGTTTTCAGTGTCAACGAGCAGGAAGGATAGAGCCTCTAAATCAACCATCTGCTTCTCCTGCTCCAGACTGTCGTTATTCCATCGACCTCTACCAGTCCACCGGCAGTCCACCTCTGCTTTCAGACATCCACTTCTAATAATACAACCGGGTACTTCCCACTTAACTACCGTATGTGTCAGTCAGCCCATAAAGCCAACAGTGAGCGCTAAAAATACATGATCCATGTCTACAGTGGGTTCAACAGCAGCCTGTAGGCTTAATAAACAGAAAAACAACTACTACTTTTAGTGACATTAATTCACAGTCTGTGCTCTGGCAGAAGGACAGTGACTGTAGACCAGTTCTGTCCAAGTCCTGTTAGTTCACTTCCACATTCAGCCCAATCTGATCTGCAGTGGGCCGGACCAGTCAAATAATACCAGTGAGAAAGTACAATCAAATTATGATCATGTTTACATCTACAAAACTCTGAATAACATGAACAATTGGAAACGTCTTAAGAAAAACAACGGCAATTGTAACAATATTCTGCCTCAGATGATCAGTTTATCATTTATACATGTGCATTAGAACTGACATTACAATTACAAATAGACTAAACATTTAATAACAGGCAGAATATTGGTACAATTGCATTGACTTATCTTAAGACATTTCAGCTTATTCACATTTTTTGTAAAATAACAGTATTTTAATTTAAATATTTTCATGTAATTTTACTTTTTTACACTAAAACACAGAGAAAAATCGGCTGTTTTCATTATTTATATGTTTAATATGATAGTATTTTACTGGTCTGACCCACTTTGGATCTAACTGGTCTTGGAATTGGAATCTGAATTAAAATGATTTTGACATCCACAATTGATCATATCTTCAGTGTAATTTTGTATTTCACAAATCCATCCTACGAGCTAGATTGGACCCTTTGGTGGGCCGGATTTGGCCCCCGGGCCGCATGTTTGACACCTGTGCTGTAGAATAAGAAAAATAAAGTAGGGTGTTCATTGTAATTAAGGAATGTCCTGATCTGATCTGAAGATCAGTATTGGCTGCCAATCTGGCATTTTTTAGAAATTGGATGAGATTTTTTTCACGGGATCAGGCCCGGTTTTGGGGGTGGGGGGTTAATGCCTCTTTAAACAAACATCCTGTCCTCTCAAATAAAGGCTTATAGGAAGTCCCACTGGCCTGTGCCACTTATACAATAAGATTTTCCTCATTTAAAAGACATTTTTCAGAACGATCAGCTTTTCTAACAGACTCCACTCATCTGCTCTGCTTTTCAGAAAGTCAAACTTCTCTCAGTTTTTGATGTGAACATTTACCAGATCTGTGTCTTCATGTACAAATATGGTCACTTAACTCATGCCTTTCCCTAAAGTTTTCCCAGATTTTTTTATGTTGTCTTCTGTTATTCACAATTACCCTACACGATACTCAAACAAATGTAATCTTCCGTACTGCCGAACTTCTGTCAGTCAGTATTCTCTGAATATCAAGGACCACAGTTTTGGAATAATCTACGACCTGAACTTCAATCCACATCTTCTTTATCATTATTTAAAAGCATCTGCAAAAGGACTCCAATTTCAGAAAAAAATTAAGGCTGTAATTCATTTGATTTGTATTCTATTGTATTTACTTTAGATTACTATTTCAGTTATATCGTATTTTTAATTCTTTTTTTTTTTTTTTCTTATGTATTGTTTATTTCCGGGGAGGTATTACATAAGCCTTTTTTGGTGTCTATCCTCTCCTGCACAATGGTGTTACTTGCATGATTTTTTTTTTTTTTTTTTTTATTTTTCTCTTGCTATTTATGATGTGCAAATAAATTTAAAAAATAATAATAAAAAATAAAAAATGAATTAGTATAGCATCTTAAGTTTCACTTTCATTTTGTATGGTTGTATGGTCGCACGTACTCATTGTGAGGTACGTACAGCACGGAACACCCCCAGTATAATCCCTGGACGAACCTGTCCACAGACAACGCTATAGCAGGGGTGGCAAACAAATGGGCCCGCCAAACGTTCTAATTTGGCCCACAGTATGAGTTAGGAAAGTGCAAAAAAAATGATACTAAAGTCATTAAGAGTCAAAGGTGTCATAGTTGTTTTAGTTCAGGTTCCAAATTCAGCCCATTTGTGATGTGAAGTACAAAAATAGCATAATAACCTATAAATAATAACTCCAAATTTAATCAAAATTTCATTGAAACAAGTATCAGTATCAGATTAGTAAAACTAATCATAAAAAAATCAAATCAGACACAAAAAAAATCCAGATTGGGATATCACCAGTTGTAACACAAAGACACAAACGCAGAATAAAAACCTCGGAACAATAAAGCCCTGAAGAAGAAATATGTGACTGATGGATATCCAACATTTCCATGAATTCTCCATATTGAATGAATCAAGTATTTGTATCACTTTGGAGCGTGTGTCATTAGTGATTAACCATGGACTAAGAAGAATTGTGTTCACTTTAATTATTGATCAAATGACATTCTATGTGAAAAGTAAAAGGTGGTGTTTGAGAAGGGTATGGGGACCTTTTATTAATATGATAAGAACACCAACATGTAACCTGAAGAAGATGGTAAATGATGTACGTAGACCTTGTAGTTTCCATGTCTGTTGAATTTTTTGGTTTTTATGGTGTGTCATGATTATTTGTACATAAAGTGTGATGCTATTTTTTCTATAGTATGTCATGTACATAATACGTTCTGTCATTTGTAGATGACCTGGTTTCAGCAGAGGAGAGCTGGTATTTGTTTTATCCTCTTGTTAAGTGTGAGGAGAGGATTGATTGTCTGTCTTTCACTCAAAATTTGAATAAAAATATTGTGGGGGGGAAAAAGTAAAAGGTGATGAAATGATTACAGCCTTAACGCACTGGGGATGTGATGAGTAAATTACATGAAATGTGAAAGATTTGCCTCGGAGTATGTTTGCACAAAAAAAAAAAAAATTCAATCAAATGATGATGTAATGATTTGCAGCATTTACACATGTTCAATAAAAGATCAGAAATGTTTAACATCAGCTCAGGTTAAAATGTATTATTTATTTATTATTTATCATCTAGATTGTGTGAGTGTCAATGCTGTTACACATGTTTTTCACTTAACTGTCAATACTTTTGTTTTCTTCAACAAAAAAACAGTCACAATCAGTACATTTAGCTGTTATTTTGACTCTGATGCTTAAAGAAAAACTTTAAATCTCTTTTAAAGATGCACCTATTCGCACTGACTACATTAATTATATTAGTACAAGTGTGTGACTTGTTTTATCTTCTGGTTGTATTTTAGATAATATTTATCTTATTATTGTGTATCTGTTTTTATCAGTTTTAGTATATCTTATTTTTTAAAGCTATATCTATTTTATTAGTTTTATTATATTCTGTATTTTTATCTATATCCTCTACAGCATTTTGGACACTTTGTGTTGTTGTAAATGTGTTATAGAAATAAACCTGACCTTGAGAAAATAAATATCAATGACTTTGTCATATCTGCTGCTAATATTTATATCATATGTGAAATGGGACTGCAACTAAATCCCATTTTCATTGTTAATCAATCTATGGGTTATTTTCTCCTTTTTCTCTCTCCTTCCCTTTTGTTCATATAATGTCAGAAAACAATAAAAGTGTTTATGAGTGTTTCCCAAAGTGCAAAGAAACCAGATTAAATTCATATTTAAGACACTAGAAATCTGAAAATGTTGATTTTTTTTCTATAAAAATACTCAGAAACTGATGAAGCACTTATTAAATAGTTACAGGTAATCGGTTAATAACCAGGTTATAAGTAGTATTTCTTTAAAATATTCAGAAATTTGCTAAAAGTAACCAAGTGTTTAGAATAAAGAGTTCTGGTGTCACGTTTAAGATGTCAGTGTATTAGGTTACATGACATTTACTGATCCTGTAGTGGGGGGATTCACTGGTTAACGCAGTAACAGAAGAAAGTTCAGAAAAAATGTGCATGCATAGATATATTTTGCAGAAATATGAACTTGAATGTATTTACAGTGATGGGCTGGGAGATTTATGTCATATTTATGCAGTGAACATAGTTGACACACAGAACATCTGATATTCAAGAGTCAGAGCATTGAGCCAGTTTACAACTCTCAAGTTTTTGGGCTTTCAACAGAATTATGTGACAGCTGATCAATTAAATCATTCTTGGGGCTCTAGTGTGAAAGTTCTCGTGACAAAAACAGATGGGAAACAGTACTGACATTAGCAATTAACTGCAGGAAATAATCCTGGTGTGTGAAGGCCTTCAGTCTGTAGTCCATCCTGTTCACAGGCACATACTGGATTTTCTACGATAAAAACACTAAATAATTAACAAAAATCTTAGAATACGGCGCTTGTTCTGGTGCTTCACAATGGAAGAATCTGTTCACGCTGCGTTAAAACTACAAGTAAACAACAGGTTTAATGCATTGGTTTGACCACATAGAGTTAAAATGTGAATTACACAGATATTAATCAGAATGTCAGTCTGTCAATGTCACTTCTCCATGCATCTCTTTTGTGTCATAGGTATGACGATTATTTGACAGTGTTACTGTTACCAACTGTCAAAATAGTATCTATAAGTTTAGTTTCACCCATAAAGACCCAAACATCCACTGGTGACCAAAAGCATGTAGTAATCTGAATGTTCATCCACTAATCCTATCAATACATGTCATAATTGGTGTCAAATACAGTTCTTCATCTTTTCATGGTCATCAGATATGACCCATTTGGACGTTCAGAGGCTCCGTAGTTACCGTGGAAACACCGTCATCTCCTACAACATTGATTCTCCAGTCAAACCCATGGAGTTGGATCAGTGACAGTGGATGGACACACTGGGTTTATGTTCAATTAATGAGAGATTGGACTGAAAAAGTCACTTTTTCTTTTTTTTCTGTTTTGATACAAAAAACTTTGATGAACATCCACATGTTCAAAGAAAATAGATGATTTTCACTGGCAAAAATGCAAAATTCAGAGGAGAATAGTATAATGAATGGTGACAAATACTTAAGCAAGGTTAAAAAGAGGTAAAAAAAAAATAATTTAGGAATGGGTCACACTGGGTCCTTATGGGTTTAAAGAAGAAAACTTGATGATACCATAAAATAAATGTGTGTAAACAATGAGCGTTATACTGCATTCAGTGAGTCAGACAGTCTGGGGAAATATAGCGTTGATTCGTTGGTGGTTTTGGTAGAACTTATGCCCTGTTTCCACTACATGGTATCGGCTCGACTCAACTCAGCTCGGCCTTTTTGGGTTTCCATTACAAGAAAAGATCTGGACTCTGGTACCTGGTACTAGTTTTTGGAATCTGGTACCTGGTCCTAGTTTTTTTGGTACCTCCTCTGAGGTTCCAGGACTGGGGACCAGATCCTAAAGGTGACACTGTGTAAACACTGCAGAGCTCTGATTGGTCAGAGTGGTGTGTGTGCCCCGCCCTTTCCAGTAAATCTGTCAGTAGGTGAATCCACATGATGACAGTCTGTAAAACTACACCATGGTTTGTCCAGGAGGTTCAGACGCAAACATTCAGCAGGAGTTTGACCAGACAACAGGCAACCAGTGAGTTTATCAGCAACTGTGAGCAGAGCACACAGAAGGAACGCACCGCATCGCTATGACGACCAGGGACTGGAAAGAGGGAGGGTCTGGAATGGAAAGGGTCTGGAATAGGACCTGGTACCAGGGTGGAAAGGGTCTGGAATAGGACCTGGTACCAGAGTGGAAAGGGTCTGGAATAGGACCTGGTACCAGAGTGGAACCGGTCTGGAATAGGACCTGGTACCAAGTGGAACCGGTCTGGAATAGGACCTGGTACCAGAGTGGAACCGGTCTGGAATAGGACCTGGTACCAGAGTGGAAAGGGTCTGGAATAGGACCTGGTACCAGAGTGGAAACCGGTCTGGAATAGGACCTGGTACCAGAGTGGAACCGGTCTGGAATAGGACCTGGTACCAGAGTGGAAAGGGTCTGGAATAGGACCTGGTACCAGAGTGGAACCGTCTGGAATAGGACCTGGTACCAGAGTGGAAAGGGTCTGGAATAGGACCTGGTACCAGAGTGGAACCGGTCTGGAATAGGACCTGGTACCAGAGTGGAAAGGGTCTGGAATAGGACCTGGTACCAGAGTGGAACCGGTCTGGAATAGGACCTGGTACCAGAGTGGAAAGGGTCTGGAATAGGACCTGGTACCAGAGTGGAACCGGTCTGGAATAGGACCTGGTACCAGAGTGGAACCGGTCTGGAATAGGACCTGGTACCAGAGTCGAGCCGAGCCGGTTCCATGCAGTGGAAACGCTGCATAAATGTGTTCTAATATTAGGCTTCAGAATGGTAGAATCTGTTCTGCTTTAAAAGTACAAGTAAACAGCAGGTTTATTCAAAGGTAAGAACCCTTGTGGCGTTATTGGCTATGATTAGCACATCTCCGCTTCTCATTCAATTGAAAGCAGTAAGACAGGCCCAAAAATACTGCTAATGTGGCTGAATGGCAGGGTGTCTTCAGCTCTGATAACAATCTGAGCTGGCTGGAATTCCCAGGAATTCCAGATGAGAGACAGTGAGGAGCCACGTCTCACTGGGCAGGTTTCTCCGTCTCCCTGTCGCTCTGACAGATCCTGTCGACGCCGCTCCGCTCTCCACATCCTTGCCGACACACAAACTAAGCGTGCGTGTACGTACATTGGCTCTCGCTCCATCATCCTCTGACTGCCATTTGGCCTTATCTGGCACAGTCATTAGTCAAATCTGTGCACGGCAGAATAATAATAATAATGTAGGGCATGGGATGTGATGGGAACCCAGCGTCCAATCCTGTATGAAAGCCCAGTGTGGAAGAGAGCAGCTACGACTGTGAGTGGGCTGTTTGTGTTGTTTTTTGTGCTTAAGCTGACACTGGGGTGTGTTTTCTCACACCCTTGGCTCGCTGCTCTCAGTGTGTTGTGTCTTTTCTTATCAGTGGATTCCTATCAGGTCAGCCAAACATGTCAGAGTACAGTGATCTGAGACATTTCTCTGCTAACTCTGCTCCGCGGGGCTGGAAGAATGCAGCCCTGCCATCTCAGTGTCTTCACTCATTACAATACGCCTGTGTGGGCGGGTGTACGCCAGGCTTCCAGACTGACACATGTTGTTGTTTGTGTAGAAAGATGAGGAGCTGATGATTTTAATACAACCGGCAGGTAACGCTGCAGCAGGAATGCCGTGCTTGTGTGCGCTTGCGGTTTGGCGAGAAGTGACTTAATTTAATGTTTCAAATGCAAATGGGGACGTCTGTATTAGAAACAGGAGGCATCAGAGGACAGCAGCCCCCCCCAAAAAAAGACGGAAAACTAGTACGAGTTAATGATCTTAGCTTATTACTTTGAGTTTTACCATGGATGGCAGAGCTGTCACATACTTAACACGTACTTTACAGGAAAAAGAAAAGATATGAAGGTTTTCCAGAGCCACCCCAGCAACAAAACTAGGCCAACTGCGAGGGTATATCCCCCCAATCCTCTGCTCTATAATAAAGCAAATAAACCACACCACCACAAAAGACACCAACTTAAATGTTATGTAGAAAGCAGACTGTGGATAGATTGAATATGAAATGTCACATTATGTACAAATACCCATAACTGTTCATTTGATATTTTTAGAACATTATCAAACATCGCCCAACCATCTGGAAACAAGAAAAGCACTCGGAGAGCGCAGACCTCCGCCGAGGGAGATCAGTGCCCCCCCCCCATCACCAAAATGTAATTATTATTTCTTCCTTGTGCCAGTATCAACATTTCTTGAAAATTTCATGAAAATCCATCCATAACTTTTTGAGTTATCTTGCTAACAAACAAACAAACAAACAAACAAACATGCACGCACATACGCAAACACACAAAGCAAAGTGATCACACAAACCTGGTGTCAGAATATGACATCAAGTAAAGTGAAGGTAGTGGCATGAAGAAAGACAACTGTTAGACGATCGAGCTGAACTCAGTTGGAGCTTCATCCACCTGATAGCGGCAGAATAATGGTCACAGAACCAATTTTTCCACAAAACTCCACCTAGTGAATGAAAATGACCCCATCTGAACTCTGGATGGTAGACAGTAAATGGACATTTGTAAGACGATCAACACGAACATGAATTTATGTCAGTCAGCCTGTTATTGCTGATTTATGACCAAAACACTGATTTTCCAGACTGATCCCATGAAACGGCATTGTACATCATGCCAGTTCTTATGGCATTTGGCGTGCTGTATGTACGCATTTTCCACCTTTTGCGTGTTATTCAATGCCATGTGATCGGGTGTCAATTTACGCCAAGATCTCTGGTTCACATACCCGGTTGACAGCCGTAAAAAGACGACCAAAGCCCATGGAACAGAGGCGCTTCCAGCTGCTGACACTGGGGAATTCTTCTGGAAACAAAGTTGTTGCATCTGTTTATAGTGGCATCGATGACTGCTGATGATGTAACAGGTCTCAATGGGTCGCCCCATTTCATGCGGGAATGTTTCAACTCCATTTCATGGGGTAGTGCCAAGTGCAAGGGCCGGGGGGGGGGGGTGAAAATGAGAATTGGGATTGGGCCTAAGAGTCAATAAAAATCCAGAGAATCCAGCTTGTTTTGTTTCTTTCCTCCACTTATGTTTTTGGATTTCGACATGACCACATGTCAGCGCCGCCGTTCCACCGTGGTGACATGGAGATGGCACAGCGCTGGGGTTTAGTGGAGTTCTACATCCTGGTTCTGCCGCCCTGAGACTCATTTAGTCCAAGTAATTAGAGGGTTGTGAGAGCAGCACTGCTGCACTGTGTAATACACTGTCATTCTGGGCCCAGGCAGTCACACTCTGCTCTCACAGGACATATGCCACACACTAAGCCACACACACATACATACACACACACACACACACACACACACACACACATATACGGCTGTGGTTTGGCCACTGGACTGCATCTCCAGTTCTGTCTGGTGTCTGTCCACACATGTCATCAGTGTCGTCCGTCCAGAGACTGCAGTCGTTTTGGCTGCGACACAATAATTCCATCTGACAGAAAAAATATGCAACAACCCTGAGCTGCAAGCAGAAGCAACCTGAGTGACCGAGAAGTGACGATGAGCATGGAATGGAATGGAATGGAATAGAATAGAATAGAATAGAATAGAATAGAATAGAATAGAATAGAATAGATCCCTTTATGTTCATTCCACAGATTGTAAAGCACTTTAGTCTTCTTTATATTGTTGTAAAGTGATATATAAATAAACTTTGATTGATTGATGGTTATTCCACGACTCATACAAAATAACAGTGCACTTGAATGAAATTTCACTGCGTGACTCTCGAACATACTGTCAAAAAATAAATACAGTTGTCAAATATTCAATCTCAATATGTAAAATGTGCTATGTTATGTCAAAGTGCAGTGTACAAACTATTAAAAAATCTGTTTGAAAAGTCTAAAATCTGTTTGAAAGTCTATTAATAGTTCTAACAGCAGATTTTTTGAGTCTTTCATTCCCCTGTGGGTGTTTGGCTTCCTTAACAGAACAGACCAGAACAGAACAGACCAGACCAGACCAGACCACAACAGAACAGAACAGAATAGAACAGAATAGACTTATTGTCATTGTGTGTGCAATGAAATTAGTCAGTCAGTGCAAACAATATGAATAAAAAACAAAGAAAGAAACAGTACATCAGAAAATACAGAAAATATGAAATTACAGAAAACAAAGGAAAACAGAATATAAAAATTAGGAAAAGTAAAATAAGAATAGTACTAAAAGTAAAATAAAATAAAAACAGACATAAAATATGAATACACAGACTATTTACAATATCAACAGTGTAGAGCATTTATGTTCGAATAAATGTTGCATCGTTATTGCAAGAACAGATCATTTTGCACAAACTGCAGAGGATTATTGCACAACTTATTGCACATAATTCACATGACTCAGTCCAGAAAGTCCAAATTATCCCCACATATTCAGAGACCAAACCACAGAATGATATCTCAGGACGTTGATGCAGAGACCAGAGAACTGACTTTACACTTCTAAAAACACGGTACCAAACATACATGACGACACGCATGAGTTAGAGAGGACCTCAGTAATTAAGAAACTCCACTTCCATAAAGCTGGGTTTGGGTTTATTTTGAAATTACAATTAGAACGAGTCCCATTTTCCAATTATAGCGACCGCAGTTTGGACATAAATGTCATACCATCGGCATCTCTGCTCGTCTATAGGAAGCAACAGTGTTAAAGGCGAGAAGTGTGGTAAACAAACTTCAGCTGCACTTCATTACAGGCCAGTTAAATGAGCTGGTAAAGTCAATGTTTTGGCTGTTATATTGTGGTTAATTAGCTCTGTCAGTGTCTGTACTGTTTCACTTCGGTTAGAGTTGGTTTTGTTGACGATGAGATGTCGCTCTGTAACATTCTGAGGTCTGAAAAAGAACACAAAAAAAAAAAAAAACTGAACTGTGTCTCTATGGATAGAAATAAAAACAACGGGAAGTTTGTCTCATGTTACACTCAGTATAAAGAGGTTTTACTGACAAGAGTGAATGGATAGGGTTTGTTTGAATTAACCCATAAAGACCCAGAGCTACTTCTGTGGCAGGAGGTGTTGAGTTTACACAGAAAAGGGTCCAAAATACTCCTGTATTTTTTCTGCTTTAACTACCACAAAGTAAAGAAATGACTGGTTAACTGCCAGTTTGGTTTTGACTCTAAAGCCAAAGGGGACTCTTATTTTTGGGGGCATTTTACCTGGGGGCGGGGTTATGTCCTGCCCCTTACTCGAACCCTAAACCACGCCCCCGGGCGGAGCACGTACAGTGAAATGCCCCGAAAAATCGGAATCCCAAAGCCAAAGATACCTCTCTGCAGAGTGACTTCCTGTTTTGGTGTCACATGGTCCGTCCATTGCCCCGCCCCTTTAAGACACTAAAAGCAGATTCTGTCCCATTCATTCCAATGTTAGAAATGACCATGTTTTCCAGATTTCAACTGATTCTTTCGCACCAAAGTCAGTTCAGCCAACCTTTGACACATTTTCCATCAGCCAAGTATCATTTATCAAATCACGAATCAGAAAAATGAGCTGAACCACCAATGAAATCCAAGAAGATCTCAAAAATACAAATATCATGTGACGGAGGTTAGAAAAATGAACAATTATGATCATACCTACGTTAATGAATTATTTTATTTAGACCTCGTTAATTTACTTTCATCCAACCACGCTGTGTTTGCAAACCCTTCTGACCACGCCCACTTTGGAGACAGGAAGTGAACCCTTGCATATCACTGTCTCCACTCACCAGTGTTTGCTCCTGTTGGATTCTGTTGGTTTCTGTAAATTGGCTTCAGTCGGGTTTGGACCAACTCTATATGTAAAGTGTCATGAGAGAACTTCTGTTGTGATTTGGTGCTACTGTATATAAATAAAATTTGATTGATTGATTGATTTGACTGGTTTTCCCCTGTAAGTCGCTTTGGAAACAAGCGTCTGCCAAATGCATAAATGTAAATATCATTGGTGATGCCACCTTTGTAATAGATTGCTGTTTGTTTCCTGTTGGCTGCGTCATCACAAGCTGAGATTGAAAACAACCTAAGTAACATGGAAATGATAAAAGACAAAGAAAAAAAAGAAAATATAAGCATTCATTTCCTCTTGCACTCTTGTTCACTCTGTTGGTGTTTATTTTGCTGATAATAGTTTGCAAAATAGCCAGAGATTGAACATGAGGACACACATCTGCTGATCATATGAGTGCTCAAAACTCACTAATACATACAACTGTTAATAATAACTGATTCTCAACATCCTCTGTATGTGTAAGAGTTTTTCTCCACCCTGTCATCTTATTTGTCTGATGTGCATGACCAGGGCTCCTACAGGTTTCTACAAGTTAAATGCAAGACTTTTAAGAGTTTTTAAGACCCCGCAGGAACCCTGATGAAGAACCGTAGTGACTGTCGGTTCTAGAAGCATCCTGAGGGAACGGCATCAGGGCTGTCATCGCTTCAACATTCCTGTGTTCTGCTGTCAAGAACCGGAAATTCTCTAACAAAAGAGAGAAAGGAGCACTTCATCCAAACGTGAGAACAAAGTGTGTGAAAGGCTGTGGAAACCAAAACAAAAGATCAAGAAAAGTGGCATTCCTGCCAGATGAGAGTGATATGATATTAGAGAAGGTAGAGGCCAAGGAAAACACTCCACTTCTTATCCTGCCACTCACATCACCAACAACACTACAGCTTTATCTGCTCATCTCATTCCCTCTGAGGTTTATCCACTTCTAATGCATGTCGTCTTCTTTTGTAGCTCGTGTTCGGTTATTAATCACTCAGAAATCTTCACTCGTGTTCAATTATTTACCTTAAGGTGTGAGCAGCTGTAGTTCAACCTCAGCTGTACGGTATAAGTCAAATAGAAGTCAGTGTGGTAGTTAAGCATTTAAAGGAATGGTATGTTCAGTCACGGAAAAAAATTATTAGACCATCCAAAGTCATCAAAAACAATGGTTCTACAATCCAGTCCTAACTCCTGTGTGTGTCATGTGACTAAAACAGACAGAACCGAAAACATGGAATGAATAAAAGCACTGTTTGTGTCAGAACAATGACACAGACACTGATGGAAGAACTGAAGGGGTTTGGGTTTTTATCCAGAAAACATGTTCAATGCATAGATATGAGCTGTGAAATTCAACTACTATGAGCTGTTTGTGTTGTTCTCATTATATTTGTCCAAACAAATGGACCTTTAGTTGGACCAGGAATTAAAATGAACAAGAAACTGAAGAAAACAGGGGGTGGGCTAATAATTTTTTCTGTGACTGTAATATTGGGTTCACACTAAGAACTGTGATTGTTGGAATGAATCTGTATCAGTTTTTAAAATTCAAAAGTGCAGGTACTAAACATGTGGTATTGTTCTTCCTGTTCTGCAGAACAACAAAAAGTCTGTTTTACAAATAGTAGCCATTAAAACAACATAAATTTACAAAGTATTTATAATATTCAACATGAGACACCTCCAAAAAAAAAAAAAGGTAATTCATGATATGACAGTGACATAGGCTATTTTCATAGGTTAACCCTGTGATGCATGAATTATGAGAACCTTAGTCAAGATTTCTTTTTTTTTCCTGAGTGTTTTTATTCCTCTTTAAGCATGAAAAACCAATGTGACTGAAATTTTTTTAATGAACCTATTTTTTATGGAGTTACAAAAATGTCCACTCAGCTGGACACCATGCGTTTAATTTTTGAAGCAAAGAAACATGTATTTAAAACACAATAACAAAGTGATATACTGTGTGAAAACTATGAAATAAAAACATTTTTACTGCAGCTAGTCTGACGTTTTCTCACATTTGAACATATTCTAATACTAGTTATTACTCACTTCAGGGAGATAATATGCAGAAAAAAACAACTTTTTGTTTAAGAAAACTGTTAAAGTTCCACCGTATGATGTGGTATTTTTACACTTTTCTTTTGTCATCTTAAAATGCTCCTAATAAGTGTGTGTCAAACTAAAATGTAAAAGAAATCCACCAGGTATTGAAACTCAAAAATGTTTAATTCTCATATATTTCTAATAAAAGTCTGACCAATCATTTTAGTCGGTCCGAATAAAATAATTGGCCGAACCTGACTGAGCCTCCTGTCAATCATCCATTACGGCCATTCAGCATCCGATCCATTATCGCCGTCTCACATCCGATATGTGTCCGTCTGAATCTGACGCTTCACTGGCGCTGCTTCTCCTGTCACTGACCACAGTCTACTGACCACTGACCACAGTCTACTGTCACTGACCACAGTCTACTGACCACTGACCACAGTCTACTGTCCACTGACCACAGTCTACTGTCACTGACCACAGTCTACTGACCACTGACCACAGTCTACTGTCACTGACCACAGTCTACTGTCCACTGACCACAGTCTACTGTCACTGACCACAGTCTACTGACCACTGACCACAGTCTACTGTCCACTGACCACAGTCTACTGTCACTGACCACAGTCTACTGTCCACTGACCACAGTCTACTGTCCACTGACCACAGTCTACTGTCCACTGACCACAGTCTACTGTCACTGACCACAGTCTGCTGACCACTGACCACAGTCTACTGTCTAGGATGTGTTAGGATAGAACTGACATGTACATGTGGAAGGAAAAAAAACGGATTTATGAACAGAAACAACAACTGAGGGGCACAAACAGGAGTCTGATGAATGAAGGATGGAGATAAAAGTCTGGAAGTCAGCTGTACTGGACTGAACAGGTCTGCATAAAGCTCAGCTTTTCTGACGGTGGGACTCATACAGGTACATGTACCTGGTGTCACACATGTAAGATGATGTAGGATGAGAACTGTATGGACTATGAAACCTCTAATGTCCATGGAAAATTTGCGGAGGCCGCGCGTTCACAGTGCGCGCGCCCATCCCCTGGGCACTGCAGTGAAGACCCTGACCCAGTACTGCACAGACCAGGTCTACTGATGGACCAGGTCTACTGATGGAACAGGTCTACTGATGGAACAGGAGCCGCGGGCCCGCGGCAGGTGGATGATGCATCTGATTACTGAGGGAGGGGTCCGCGGACACGCCAAAACGGACCGGACCTCCGCCTCTGCTTCCTCCTCCGATTCCATCGCACATCAGGTGAGAGGAGGAGAGAGGAGGAGGAGCCTCAGAGCTCAGGCAGCGGGAAGGGGGCGGGGCTTTGGAGGGAGGCAGGTTGTTCATGTTCAAACTTTTACTAAGTGCTGTGAGAAATGCCACATCGGTAGGTAGAGCTTTAATTACAGCAAACTAGCAACTGATTTACACTCAAACATATTACTAAGATCAGGTTTATCAAGAACAGCGAAGTTACAGTCATTGTCTGAATGTCAGTGTATGAGACGGTGCATTTAAGCAGTCACTGTGTTGGCTGATACGCAAATAAGACAACAAAACTCATGAATATACAAGACAACAGCTGGAGAACAATTGTCCACTGGAGTGACCACTGGCATGACCACTGGAGTGACCACTGTGCATGAAAGGGTTAATGTCTGAAAGGGCAAATGATTATTTTTTTTTTTTTTTTTTTTTACTTTTTATTTCGTTTTGCTCATATAAATTTGCAAGACATTTTACATACATTAACATTTCCAATCAAACATTCCCATTTGAACACATTAAAAAAACAAAATGGATATCTGCAGTAGATACTGATTACAATTAATCACAAATGAAACATGAATGACAAAAAACACACGTGTACGACCACGTCTGAATGTTTATTGCATTAAAAGCTTAATCCTGGGACTCCATCTCTTTGTAAATATCTCTCTCTGAATTCTACGTCCATCTGTAATCTGCTCCATCTGATAGATTTCCTTCACGTTCTCAATCCAAATGTTCTATGTGGGAGGTTCAGGTTTCAACACTTGACAGTCATGCATTTAATGGCTGCCGTTAGTAAAATTCATAAGAGATATTTTCAGTTATTTCCCTGTAAACTTTCTGAGATTCCACCTAAAATAGCAAACTTAACCCTTTCATGCACAGTGGTCACTCCAGTGGACAGCGGTTCAAAGCTGTTCTCTGTATATTCATGGATTTTGTTGTTTTAGTTCCGTATCAGCCAAAACAGTGGACACTCATGCACCATCCCATAATAATACACTGACATTCAGACCAGTACTGTAACTTTGCTGTTTTTAATCAAATTGATCTGCACTAACATGTTTGAGTGTAAAGTAATTGCTTATTATTTTTATTAGACTGTAATTAACACCAAAAAGGTTTGGGTTTTTTTTCTATATTATCTCCATGAAGTGAGTAATGACTAGTATTATAGTGATCAAATGTGAGAAAACATCAGATTAGCAGCATTAAAAATGTTTTTATTTCATAGTTTTCGCACAGCATATTAGTAAATATAGGTTTCTTTGCTTCAAAAATTAAATGTATGGTGTCCAGCTGAGTGGACATTTTTGCAACTCCATGAAAAATAGAGTCATATAACAAAAAAATGCTTTTTTTTTTTTTTTTTTTTTTTTTAAATCCAATCCAATCCAACTTTATTTATAAAGCACAATGGATTGAAGTACTGTACAGAAAAATAAATAAAAAACCAAAATAACAGTAAAATACAATAATAGATTAAAAGACATAGAATTGTAAAATATATAAATAAATAAAAATATAATTAAATAAAACAAAATAGATAAATAAAAATACAGAAGAATAGATAAAACCTAAATTAAAGAATAAAATACAAGAATAGATTAAAAACATAAAAAAGCTGTACAATTAATGCCAAATTTAAGAAGAATAAAACACTCAGTAAAAAAATCTTGGTTAAGGTTGTCATAATTCATGCATGAAAGGGTTAAAAACCTTAGAAAAGGTTTGGTTGAAAACTGTGTTCAAATAGATCATCCCAGAAAGGTCTGATGTAGGAGGGCTCCAGATTTCTGAGGGGTCTGATTTGGAGAGTTCATCTGTTACTTTTCCACACATGTGAAATGACATCAGCGGTTCCTCTAAACCCTGCAGACGTACAGACGTCCACTTACAGACGACATCAGCCAGAAAAGCCCATCTAACCAAAACCAACACGTGACTAATGAACGTCCTCTGAAACCCGGCTGGGGTTTCTTTTCTTCAGCCTTACCTGTATTTAAGAATTAGGACGAAACTTCCTTAATCTCCTGCTAAAATTAGACTGAAACTCTGCACCACCTTCTTATCTTTCTGCAGGAGTGTCGTACGGTTCCTGTCAGCACCACCAGAGGAAGTCCACCCCCGCTCGGCTCTCTGGGCCAGCGTAGTGATTCTGGACAGCGTCTGAAGAGCCGAGGCACGCTTTGATCCTGGGAATAAAAGGGCCGGAGCGTGGACGGACAGATAAGCGCATCTTAAATAAGATCAATCACAGCAACCGCCGCTGACACTGACTTCCATCACAGTGTGTGTGGTTTTATATCAGAGTACTGGGAAATACATGTGGACCTGTCCAAAGTGCATTTTGACTTGGACTTCCAGAGTTTTTTAATTTAGTTTCGTTTATTTCTAATATGCAACAAAACAAAGTAATCTTACTTAGTCTTTACAAATGAAACAGATTATAAGAAAACAAAACAAAGACAAAAACCTGTACACATACATGAAAACAAAGAATGACTTCATTTGCACATTTGAAAAGGAGTGGGAGGAGGTAGAACTTATTGAATCCCACCCCTTCTCCACAAAACAGTCTGTCCTTTAGCGTCCTATCAGCAAAATATGAAAACTCAGGTCCCTTGGATCAGTTCACCTCATCGATCATCTTCACATGCACAACTACATGAACATACCAGAAAAATAGAAACTACACATACACATGTGGGATTGTTGGATTTTGTTGCTTATTTACACATACATGCAGGTGATTATTGAATGTATCCGTTAGAGTTTTTCCATATGTGCAACTTAATTAACATTTCCATGAATTCCAGATGTGTATAAATGGAATGCACTCTAATTAATGTCTATCTTTACCAGTTTAAAACTGAAGTTACTCAAAACTAAAACACTCCACCACACAAACAGAACCAGCAGCAGAGGAATTAGACATATTTGGGAAGAATTTGTTGTGATGCTACAAAAAACAGTGTTCTGTCACTGCAAACAATGTCACAAACATGGACAAAAGTATTGGGACACTTTGGGAATTCAGGTGTTTCTTTTCTAACAGGGTTCTAGGATAGACTTAGACTTACTTTATTGATCCACACAATGGGGAAATTACTTTGTTACAGTAACAGCACAAGACGTAACAGGCTGCCGGCATCCCCGGCGCCATAAATCTTGACAGAATAATGCAAAGCACAAGTATAAGACATCATACAAACACAAAACACTAATGACAAATGTCATAATATACTTTTACATTGGGATAAATATCATTGTAACATTTATATTTATAAACTATATGGACAAAAACATTGGGACACGTCATGTCCAAGATGTCTGGTTCATGCCAGTTTGAGATCTAAACATCAATATTTCCTCAAAATTTAATTGGGGATTTTTCTTCCCATGAGATGTGAGGAAAGTAGAGGGTTAGTTGTGGTAGAAAATTATTATTTATAGTCAGAGCATGAAACATTTTTGCATTTCAGAGGTAAAACATTTAAAATCATAGTCTTGGATAAAAAGTAAGCCAAAACCAATGTTGAGAGAAATTCTGTAAAAGCCATCTCTGAAGCATTTTAGAAGCAAAGATAACAATTCAAACCAAAATAACCAACGCAATGCAATGATATTTATCACAATACCGATATTATAAAAGCCATTAGTTTTTAAAATTACAATGGGTTTACAGGCGGCCTGCGGACGAGTCTGAATCCAGATCAACAGAACTGTCAGGACACAACGGGAGAACCGGGTCCAGCTGGACTAACTCACTAACAAGGTCGGTCTGGTTCTTACTGTGGCCCGGTTCCAGTTCCCCGGTTAGACCCGGGCCTTTGACGCTCAACACTAAAGTCAACGTGTCCCAATACTTTTGTCCATATTGTGTACATAGAAAGACAAAGGATGTAACCTTTGTCTTTCCGTGTACATGTTCATGACATTTAACCTGAAGGCATCACATGTCTGTTCAGTATCGTCAGTGGGAAAGTGAACGTCCAGTCCATCAGGGACGTTGTCATGACGATGAACATCAGTCACATCTCACACCGATGTTAAACTTCTGTGTTTGAGCCTCAAACTCTTAATATTCTGCGAACATATATTCCTGCTGTAAAACAATCATTTACCCGTCGTTCAGATGCATAGTACATGAGGACTATGGAGAGCACACGGCATAAGTAATTCAACACAGCGTTCATGAGGCACCTTTGTGTTTTACCTGACGATAACTTCAAACATGTCACAGAGCGCTGCTCATCTTCAAAGAGGCCCTGGGTTTTTTTATTATTATATCACGGCCATCTAGAGACTGGAGGACAGAAAAGTTGGACTTAACATTAATAAATGAGTGGTTTTACTCTAAAGCAGTAAGACTGACAGTCTGAAGTTAAAAACTGAGAATTTATGCAGGAGATCACAGTTTGTGTCTTGTTTCTTGATTTAATTGCATCCCTTAACTGTAGTTGGCAAAAAGACTCCTTTGCAGCCCCTGCAAGCCCCGTTTCAAGGCCAAAGATGTGGTTTTGAGCCTGAAATAACTGAACTACAGTTTGGAAGTAGTTCAACCACATAAATAAAACAAATTCAATTCCATTCTGTTAAACCAGTCACACATGAGAAAAACATGTTGAATAATGACATCACATATTTATTAGATGGAGCAAAAACTGAATGATTGATAGAATGAAGGACTTTTTCACGGATGTGCATCTGTCTTTGACTCACTGGTAATCTTCCTCTCATACAAACTCCTGACCTTATGTTGGAGTCGGCTTCAGTCCACAGTGGATCGACAGAGGACATAAACAACATCAAGTGAAACAAAACGCCGGGCTAAATCTAGGACAAGCCTTTCCCACAGGAGCCTACTGTGAATGCTAGCATTCAGCCAAGTCCAAACAGCGCTGTACTGTAAGTGCTGCACGATGGTCCACATACTGTAGCAGCGAGGAGGCTGCACGCTCCAACAGCAGCACACATGGACCTCCAGCACAAAACACACACAACACACATTTGGACCCACTTCGTTTTAATGTGGTTTAGGGCTGACTGACATGGACTGAAAACTAGTTTAGGATGGATCTGGTCAATAACACACGACCGATGTCAAACATGTCACAAAATACTACACTTATGAGGACGAAGAAACAAATGAATACACAGTCCTTTACAGTCCTCCTGAGGTTCAACATGAGATGTGTGGGTTTAGGAACGTTGTGTATGTGGCAGTACCTGCATGAACATCCAGTGTGGATATACACATGTACATTCACACTGCTCAGTACTCTGTTCCACCGGACCAGTTACACTTTCATACCAAGTTACAATTACACTGTTTACTCTGTAACACGTATGTTTACACTGTTTACACTGTAACATGTATGTTTACACTGTAACACGTATGTTTACACTGTTTACACTGTAACATGTATGTTTACGCTGTAACACGTATGTTTACACTGTTTACACTGTAACATGTATGTTTACACTGTTTACACTGTAACACGTATGTTTACACTGTTTACACTGTAACATGTATGTTTACACTGTAACACGTATGTTTACACTGTTTACACTGTAACATGTATGTTTACACTGTTTACACTGTAACACGTATGTTTACACTGTTTACACTGTAACATGTATGTTTACACTGTAACACGTATGTTTACACTGTTTACTCTGTAACACGTATGTTTACACTGTAACATGTATGTTTACACTGTTTACACTGTAACATGTATGTTTACACTGTAACACGTATGTTTACACTGTTTACACTGTAACATGTATGTTTACACTGTTTACACTGTAACACGTATGTTTACACTGTTTACACTGTAACATGTATGTTTACACTGTAACACGTATGTTTACACTGTTTACTCTGTAACACGTATGTTTACACTGTAACATGTATGTTTACACTGTTTACACTGTAACATGTATGTTTACACTGTAACACGTATGTTTACACTGTTTACACTGTAACATGTATGTTTACACTGTTTACACTGTAACACGTATGTTTACACTGTTTACACTGTAACACGTATGTTTACACTGTTTACACTGTAACATGTATGTTTACACTGTTTACACTGTAACATGTATGTTTACACTGTTTACTCTGTAACACGTATGTTTACACTGTTTACACTGTAACATGTATGTTTACACGGTTTACACTGTAACATGTATGTTTACACTGTAACACGTATGTTTACACTGTAACACGTATGTTTACACTGTTTACTCTGTAACACGTATGTTTACACTGTTTACACTGTAACATGTATGTTTACACTGTTTACACTGTAACATGTATGTTTACACTGTAACACGTATGTTTACACTGTTTACACTGTAACATGTAGGTTTACACTGTTTACACTGTAACATGTATGTTTACACTGTAACACGTATGTTTACACTGTTTACTCTGTAACACGTATGTTTACACTGTTTACACTGTAACATGTATGTTTACACTGTAACACGTATGTTTACACTGTAACACGTATGTTTACTCTGTAACATGTATGTTTACACTGTTTACTCTGTAACACGTATGTTTACACTGTAACATTAATGTTTACACTGTTTACACTGTAACATGTATGTTTACACTGTAACACGTATGTTTACACTGTTTACACTGTAACATGTATGTTTACACTGTTTACACTGTAACATGTATGTTTACACTGTAACACGTATGTTTACACTGTTTACTCTGTAACACGTATGTTTACACTGTTTACACTGTAACATGTATGTTTACACTGTAACACGTATGTTTACACTGTAACACGTATGTTTACACTGTTTACTCTGTAACACGTATGTTTACACTGTTTACACTGTAACATGTATGTTTACACTGTAACACGTATGTTTACACTGTTTACACTGTAACATGTATGTTTACACTGTTTACACTGTAACATGTATGTTTACACTGTAACACGTATGTTTACACTGTTTACTCTGTAACACGTATGTTTACACTGTTTACACTGTAACATGTATGTTTACACTGTAACACGTATGTTTACACTGTAACACGTATGTTTACACTGTTTACTCTGTAACACGTATGTTTACACTGTAACATTAATGTTTACACTGTTTACACTGTAACATGTATGTTTACACTGTAACACATATGTTTACACTGTTCACTCTGTTACACGTATGTTTACACTGTTTACATTGTAACATGTATGTTTACACTGTTTACTCTGTAACATGTATGTTTACACTGTTTACACTGTAACACGTATGTTTACACTGTTTACACTGTAACATGTATGTTTACACTGTTTACACTGTAACATGTATGTTTACACTGTAACACGTATGTTTACACTGTTTACACTGTAACATGTATGTTTACACTGTTTACACTGTAACATGTATGTTTACACTGTAACACGTATGTTTACACTGTTTACTCTGTAACACGTATGTTTACACTGTTTACACTGTAACATGTATGTTTACACTGTAACACGTATGTTTACACTGTAACACGTATGTTTACACTGTTTACACTGTAACATGTATGTTTACACTGTTTACTCTGTAACATGTATGTTTACACTGTTTACTCTGTAACACGTATGTTTACACTGTAACATTAATGTTTACACTGTTTACTCTGTAACACGTATGTTTACACTGTAACATGTATGTTTACACTGTTTACACTGTAACATGTATGTTTACACTGTTTACACTGTAACATGTATGTTTACACTGTAACACGTATGTTTACACTGTTTACTCTGTAACACGTATTTTTACACTGTTTACACTGTAACATGTATGTTTACACTGTAACACGTATGTTTACACTGTAACACGTATGTTTACACTGTTTACTCTGTAACACGTATGTTTACACTGTTTACACTGTAACATGTATGTTTACACTGTTTACTCTGTAACACGTATGTTTACACTGTAACATTAATGTTTACACTGTTTACACTGTAACATGTATGTTTACACTGTAACACGTATGTTTACACTGTTTACTCTGTTACACGTATGTTTACACTGTTTACTCTGTAACATGTATGTTTACACTGTTTACTCTGTAACATGTATGTTTACTCTGTAACATGCATGTTTACACTGTTTACTCTGTAACATGTATGTTTACACTGTTTACTCTGTAACACGAATGTTTACACTGTTTACTCTGTAACATGTATGTTTACACTGTTTACTCTGTAACACGAATGTTTACACTGTTTACTCTGTAACATGTATGTTTACACTGTTTACTCTGTAACATGTATGTTTACACTGTAACATGTATGTTTACACTATTTACTCTGTAACATGTATGTTTACTCTGTAACATGCATGTTTACACTGTTTACTCTGTAACATGTATGTTTACACTGTTTACTCTGTAACATGTTTACACTGTAACATGTATGTTTACTCTGTAACATGTATGTTTACTCTGTTTACTCTGTAACATGTATGTTTACACTGTTTACACTGTAACATGTATGTTTACTCTGTAACATGTATGTTTACACTGTTTACTCTGTAACATGTATGTTTACACTGTTTTTATTTAGATTGCACACTACTTTAAATGTTACATTTACTTCTGCCAAGGAACGGTGGAGGTTATGTTTTCATGGGGTTTGTCTATGTGCAAGATACAGTAACTCAAAAAGTTATGAACGGATTTTGATTAAATTTTCAGGAAATGTTGATTCTGGCACAAGAAACAAATGATAAAATGTTGGTGGTGATTGGGGCGGGGGGGCTGATCTGCCATGGTGGAGGTCTGTGCTCTCCGAGTGCTTTTTTCTAATATGTCTGTATCTTATTGTGTTATTTAGATGTAAGTGCACTGTCGCTAACAGAGACCACCTGCAATTTAGCTGCACAACTGGTGTCATGACAATATAGACTATTCTATTCTATTCTATTCTATTTTATTCCATTCTATTCTATTCTGTTCCGTTCCGTTCCGTTCCATTCTATTCTATTCTATTCTATTCTATTCCATTCCATTCTATTCTATCCTATTCTATTCTATGTGAAGCATGTGCAGCAGTAAAAACACATGTTTCAGGGCCTGGGCAAGTGAGTAATGGAGTGAGAAAGCTCTGTGCAGCAATACTAACCATTCCATATCTGTTTTGGAAAATCAATTTAGCAGCAACCATAATAGCTCAAATTGTAGGTCTAAGCCAGTACTTTAACATGCTATTAGGGAATAACAACTGAATATTTAATAAAAACATGAATTTATCATCATTGTCAAAGTAACGAAGTGAGAAAAAATATACAGCAGTTCAAGGTTTGGAAAAAATACCAAAAAGCGCCTCAAGGAAAGTGCAGATATTTATCATACCACACTTTTCTTAACACATGAGAGTACATTCTATCCAAAAATGAAACTGATAGATTTTTTATTTCACTTATTAGTTATTTAGTTATTAATTCATGGTAACGGAGTGAGAATCTAAAAAAGTAACAGTTGTTCAGTGTGATGCACCAAAATAATACAGATTTTATTAAGATACTGATAGAAATTCTCAGTCTTTGGCCACATATGTTTCATTACTATATTTGATACACATCTTTTGCTGTTTTTAATTATAAATAACATTAAAAATCATAGTATTTATTATGAAATATAAGATTAGACACAGGCATATATTTTGAACATATTTATTTACACATTGCTATTTACATTCTGAATTTATGCTGTATACTTTCATTTACAACCTTTACGGTTCTTAATTAACACTGTATTCTATTTACATGGACTCTAGATTTTTCTTAAATACCATACGTATATCTGCGTTGATGAAACAAACACCTTGCCGCTGAGCTAACTGGACCCAATATTAACGATCTACAGAGACAGAGATGGCATGTCAAACTAAAAACATAACCGGGCTAACACCCACTCCATGCAGTGCTTTGTGGATAATGCACTCCCTCATCCAGTCGTCTCACCCTGACAGATCGCTGTGGGGTTTGACTTTGTGTTTCCAAGGTAATTTCTGTGTTGTTCCTTAAAGGCATCATGACACAATCTGAACTCCTTTTCCTGTGTAGTGATTTCACACAAACTCCCACATGTTGGAGCTAAAGCTGTAGATGTAGTGAAACTTAAAGCTACAGGAGCTGAGATCAAGAGGGGAAAGACTGAGTCTGAAAATATACTCCTTCAGCTGCTCTCTGCTCTTTGTCTAAATTAAAAGACTAAAAATAAATATAAATGAACCTGGTGTTATTTCACGCAGTTATGGAAAGGTGAACACATCCAGCATCTGTGATCTGGGCCCATTATGAACTGGATAAAACACACCGTTTAAGTCTATGCAGCCTCTTAAGGGGTACTAGAAAGAAGCCCAGGGAGTACTGAAAATAAAAACAAAAACATTATAGAAGTCATCATATACTGAGTACAAAATAAATAATGAGAATTAATATAAAGCACAATAAATACATTCATTTAATAGTTTTGTCATTCGTCTTGTATAAGCTTTGGTATTTTATTTTCTTCAAGATGAGTTTGAGTGATTAAGTAATTGTTTTTTGTTGATGAAAGGTTCATTTATGAATTAATGACTAATTAATTTATTTTTCTTATCAATAAAGGAGGGCACTTTTCGGTTTATACTTTGCACCAAAAATTTACTTATAAAAAGTGTGTGTTTTTTTATATATTACAGTTAAATATATGTTGTGTGTGTTAGGATTTCTTGTGTTGGTTGATTGGAAGCTCCAAAGACGAGTTCAGGATGCACTTGGTCTCAATTTAAGAATTTATTCTGATCACATGTAAAATATAAAAGCCAGCGTTGGTCTCTCTGGACAAGAGCCCCCGCAGGAACTTCAGTCTCAAAAAGCCCTGAATTCCAGGTGTGCTTGACAATTATCTTCTTTTCCATGTTTTGCAAATAAAAACGGACACCTCTGGCACAGGAGCAAATTTTGCCTATTTTTTTTCCAGTCAATAACGCTGAAGCGAGAGTACGGGGTACTTGGCTAAAATAAATATATTTCAGGGGGTACTCCACTGTAAAAAGTTTGAGAACCACTGCTATAGAACAAACCACTTTAGCCTTTGTCACCATGAGCTAATGTCTTGAACCATAAACACAACAAACCCAGCTGAGCAAAAAAGAATTAGAGTCAAGACAATAACCCTGTGGTCTGTGCTTTCAATATACTTCACTGCCGAGTGTTTACGGCCTCATTTAATCACCAAAAATGCTGGGTTTCATCAGCTGTTGAGCTGCGGTACAGGAACTAAGAACAGAAGGGGCTAGTGTTACACCTGCTGTCTACGAGGAACCCAAAGCACAGCTAACGAGTGGAAAGTGTCATGTTTAATACAGGAAGTGACAGAGCATTTCTTACACATAATATTTGAAAACAACTGGTATTTTTTAACAGATTACACCTCTACTTGTAATACACTGTCTGCACGTTTGTCATGTTGGACCGGTCACAAACTGCCAGTTAGTTCAGATTTACCCGACTGTTCTGACTGAGGAAACAGAAGCCGAGTTCAGGACTGGAGAGAACTGAAGACGCAACAACATACATCAGGAATCACTGACAAGTGATTTATACACTGGACTGGACTAGACTGGACTAGACTAGACTAGATTAGACTAGATTAGACTAGACCAGACTAGACTACACTAGACTAGACTAGACTAGATTAGACTAGACTAGACTAGGAGAACAATAAAATTCCATTTAGCAGGTCTCTTCTATTAGCAGCGAAACACTTAAAAACATCACACAAAATACTAAAGAAAAATGTAGGCATGTGCAAAAGCTCCAGAATAAAATATTCAACACACATATGCTACTAAAGTACAACTAGAACTATCGAAATATACAAAAGCCAACTCTATACTATAGATGAATGATATATACAACAAATAAGGATATATACAATTAATATAAATTCATCCACATAAAACATCTGACCCTGGGCAGTCAGTTATTGGTAATTACAGCTGTCAATCATGTATTTAACCCTCCTACCCATCTGAAAACACCTGTGATTGGACAAGAGCCGGGCATCACTAAGGCTAGTAGTACATGCAGATGTCATGTATCCTCTCAGACCACTTGAGTTACAATATGCTAAAACAATTATGGAATTTATGCCCAGAAATGTTAACAAATATATAATTTTAAAAACACAACAGGATAGGAATATTAACGCTACGTCTAGGCCTGCCATGTTTATTCATAATCACCATACTGCAGGTATTTGTAGCAGTAAATAAAAGGTGTGACCCACTTCAACAACTTGGCAAGTGACAATAAACATTAAGAGCCAAGAACTTCTTCCTACACAAGCAGAATCACAATCCATATTATTCTTTTACAGCAGTTTTCAACAGCTCAATACTAATGTCATACCCAGCAGTTATTCACTTTGGCAGGTATAACATGTGAGTAGTGGATTTAGTTCACCTAAAACTCCTTCGTCTGCTGATTCAGAGTTAATTTTGGACTCTGAATGTAACACAAACAGATAGATACTCCACTGAGAGGGCGCATACGTATAGGAGAACAGGTCTGGAAGTGGTTCTTGGTAGACAGAGGATACTGTCTGTTGGCTGGCTCTCTGAGCTTTGACAGGATGATGGATTGTTGAGTTGTATCATGGAGTGGAGCCCCGAGGGCGAGTAGCACAACAGAGCTGGATAAAGCACTGATCACACTTTCCTTCCACGCAGATCTGCTTTTATACGGGCAGAAAACCTCTGACATTCTTCCAGTCGTGCCGTCCCGTCTGCGTGGTCCCACATGTAAATAAATAAAGTCCAGACATATGTAATCATGCACAGTCACATGTTCACAGTCACACGGAGCCTGTGGAATTAGAGTGCAATTACCTTGGGTGGAAGTCACTTATCATCGGCCTACAGCCATAAGCTCTTAACACAACACGCGCTTCCACACAGCATCCGGCCCATGTATGTGCTCATCTCCGGAGCTGTGAGGGTGCTGAGGGACATTCACGCCTTTACACTTACACTCCCAGACGTGGGAGCATTCCCATCCCGTGAGCCGAAACGTCCGGCGCCGCGCTATTCGATCGGGATACTTGTCAGGAAGACAGATAACCGGTACCCAGTAGTCCCGGGGTTACAAGAAAAGGCCCGATCAGAGGGAGGAGGCGTGAGAAAGATGGGCGGGAGAGCGGCGTGAGGTGTGGGAAGACGAGGGCAGGGTGGTTTCGCTGCTGCAGGGGCGACGCAACAGCTGCAACTTGACAGGCCTCGCTCTCCCAACGCAACTGGAAGGATTTAACCCCGACCGTCCACCTGTTCCAGCGCTTACACAAACATGCCTTTTGATCACCGCCTCCCAAAGAGGTGAGACCGGTCGCTGGGGGGGGGGGGGGGGTCACGGGGGTCTCGATGGTATTCCGTGAGTAAAGTTTTGGAGATTCCACGAGTGCCAGAGAGGGCTGCAAGGATAACAGAAAACTGAGACAAGACTTCACGGGTATTGATTAGAAGAAAAGCCCAGAACGGTGCAAAGACCCTAAAGGCGCTCCAGTATCTGAAGGAGTTCGACTTTTCTCAAGTGGATCCGTTTGAGAGCCTGAAGGGCCTGGAAAAAGCACCAAACACTGCAGAAAAGGCACAACGTTTGGTCCAGAGATGGTTGTCAGAGTTTAGCTTTTATCCTGAGTCTAAAACTTAACATGGCCTACTTTAGTTTGATTGAATTTGTTTTTAAGTTTCCTGGACTTTTAACGTGGATGAATATGACAACTCATCATTTTGAAGTTCCTCATATTCCAAGTAAATGCATTTCATAGCACATGATTTACATTCAAACTATGAACCCAACTATGAAGAAGTCTGACATTTTTACATTATTTTATACAGTGTGGAGAGCAGACCTACAACCAGTGGATGACGACAAATCATTTCCTGATACCTTCATTTACACATTTTTATTTACAAGTCAAGAAAGTAACAGTTTGTGGCAAAGATTGTTAGTTTTACTGGACTGCATCTCTCCTTGCAAGTGATATTAGTCACCAACACTAAAATGGCATTTTTCGCCTTTTTCTTTAAAAAGAGGTTAAAAAAAAGTATTAAAAGAGGTGAAAATACCTACAGTCCAATGGAGTTGAAGCTTGTGAAGACTATGGCAGTATCAGTGATTTTAAGGTGTGTAATGTTTATATTTACAAAGCCTGAAACTTACTTTCCTGACCTGTAAAATGATCTTTTAATCTTAAAAACATAATACCTATAAATGATGGAATTAATTCTAAAGGGGATCAAAAAATTGACTAATAGACCCCCCCCCCCCGCGAAAAAACAAAACACAAAACAGTATGTTAGTAGGCAGCTTTAAGCTGTGCTAAATATGCTTATTTTCGATGTTGTAAAGGTGTTTTAACTGGTAAAAAAAAATAAAATAAAATAAAATAAAAAACAGGGTTCTGAAACATATAGAGTTGAAATGTTCACATTAAACATTACAACATTGTACAAAAATGGCGCATACCACTTTTGAACATAGAACTGTATTCCTCAGTATTTGGGTGACTGATGAAGGAATAAGGGCAATTATAAGATTCTGATGTCTCTCTAGGACTGATCTTGTACTGCTGTAATTTTCTCATGTACAAACATATTTATTTTCCATGTGATTTCTCTTCATGGCATTTCTATTGTGTTCCATTTACTTCTGTTTTAATTCATAAGGTCCTATGTCAGAGAATGTTCTGTTTTGTGGAAAAATGAAGATATCTGAATTAAAAAGTAAAAAACAAAAAGAAACAGTACATACAAGTAGAACGGTTTCTTTTTTCTGCAGAAACTGAAGATGTTGAAGGCAGGAGTCAGAACTAATACAGGTCTCAGATTTTAAACTACACATAACCTTGAAATGTGTCTGACACACTGGCTTATGGGATGAATATTAACAACATGTGGTCGATCCGGGCCCAGAGGAGCTGGTGAAGGAAAGGGTTAATGCAGAAACACTGGGCTGTGATAGCAGAGGGATCTTCAAAGGGGCTGCGTCTGCTGGCCTTGTTGACCCTTAATCCATCAGCGATTATGTGTCAAGCCAGTAATTTGTTTTTGCCAATTGCCCGACTAACAGTGCATCATGTTTTTACGGGGTCCTGTCAGGTCAAACCAGAACAGATCCAAAGCTGGCGGACTCTAAAACCGTGAAGATGATGAGGTTTAAAGGTAGGAGATTTCAGTTCCAGACCCAGAAGTGTGTGATCAGTCCTTCTTCTCATCTAGAGACATGTTCTAAATGCACAGCTGTAATCTGAGGCTGGGTCTGTATAGAAGTGGAGTCAGTGTTTCCTGTGGAATGGATCTGTGGGGGGGCGGGGGGGGGTAATAGTAATACTGTGGGGGTACGGGGCAGTGCGGTCCATGCCCCCCGCAGAAGTGAAAGTGAAACTTTACACTCATTTATCTTTTCTCCACCTCCTGAAGCTTCACAGACTTTCATTTGGGGGGTGGGGGTTGTCCTGGACTATTATATATTCTACACACTAGTGCCACTGTACCCGTGGTGCCATTGTACCATAGCAGGATCAGAACAAGTAGTCTGCCACCACTCTCCATTTGTAAAGTACCACTGAATCCTGCTTTGTGCAGGTGATAACTGGAGCCGACATGTGAGGCATGAAGGGAAGAGCATGTGTTGGTCCTGTCCAACAGGATTCCATTCATCCAGCGGTAGTCAACTGCAGCCTGCACATGTTAGCATGGTCTGCTAACAGGAGAAATGTCATGAACGGCAGCAGAAGCACAAACGAAAATGGAGTATGGCGGCAGGGATGAAGAATTCAAGGTAGACAGAGGCTCAAATCTCCCAGCATACCTCACAACATTTGAATATGGACATAAAACTGAAGATCGTCAGCTCATGTTTGTATTCATTTGGAGAATTTGGCGGAAATCAGGTCTGTGAAGGCTGAGGAAAACCTGTACAAACGCCCTCCTGTGGTGGAACACCGGTCAGACGGACACAGAGCGTGCATTATATAGTAGGATGTATAATAGGATTTTTTTGTATGAAACGGTTGGCGTGGTGACATCGGTTTTGCCGTGGCACAGCGCCACGGCAAAACCTCCCCAGCAGAAACGCTGGCTGGAGTTCTTAAAACAGAACGACAAGATGATGAGACAAAAGGAGAGCAACGGTTCCTCTGCACTGTCAAACACAGTAAGAGGTAAGAACACAAAAAAATAAGAGGTAAAAACAGTATTTCCAACCAATTTCCAACCACAAGAAGAAAAACGTAGAAGGTAAAGAGTACAAACACCACACTGGATTTGAAACAGACTAGAAGAAACAGGAAGGATCGATGGGATACTTAGACTATCACTCAGGTTTCACAGAGTTTATGAAAAACTGGAGACAAACGTCGTATGCTGCTTTAAATAACATGTGACCTGCGTACTATGTGTTTCTGAGATAAGTGTCCATGCAGCGACGGTCCCTGTTATTAGTCTGAGGAAAGATTTATTTTGTTGAAGGCTTCAGTAATTTCATGAGTTCCATATTTTAGTTGTTAGTTCTTCTTAGATTTTATAGGTTGGAACATGACAGAATTTGAGACATTTGGGCCTTAACCAGTTGGAGCTGTTATTGGTCACACTGATGCTTGTTCAGAGACAAAGCGTCTCCGGTCCAAGGCTGACAGACACGTTTAACCCAAACTATCTGCGTGGTCGTATTTAGGAATCTGCCTATATGTGCATCAGCTGCTGCTTTAACTAAAGGATGGTGGATAGTCAGATTATAGGTGTATTTATACTCCATCCTCTAATTTGGATGAATGAGTTATGAGATGTATACCATAGCAGCTTTGAACAACAGGAAGTGCATTCACCAGCCTCCTGTAACAGATTCAGTCAAACAAAAGCTTCCTGCATTAAAAAAAAATACAGAGTGTGAGAAGTTATTGACATCTTTCATCTACATTTGCAGGAATATTCTGTGAAAAACAAAATTGAATAAGCCATTAACAAGCTAATCAAAATGAGTATTCCTCTAATATTCCTGTTGTCATACAGTCATGCAGAAGCCAGTAAAACTCCTGTTTTTCATTCTTTTCCACTGGTAGCAGACGTTCCACTCAGCGGGCCTCTTCTGTTCCATCGAACACCTTCTGTAAAAGTTTAACATTCAGTATTTATTCATATCCACTGACCTGTTGATCTGTTTTGTTAATGTTTGACAACAGGTGAGTTTCTAAAAGACCAAAATACTTCTAAACCGTCGTAAACTTTCCCATGAAAAAAGACCACATTGTTCCATTTTTTCCAAGACCTAAGAATATAGCTCAGGATCACATTTGTTCCATAAAGCAAACATGTTTACGATACTGCTTAATGCAGTAACTGTCACTGTCTTCAGTTCCATAATTACTGGAACAGCTCAAATATGCTGCTTGTAAAAAGTCTGAGCCAGTTAAAAGTCAGGGTGGTAACTCCTCTGCATTTTGAGCCGTGAATGGAAATAGCCTTTATTTGCAATTATCAACAGCATAGGCAACTTTTAACAGAGATTTAAAAAAAAAAATACAGTATTGTAAAAAAAAAAAAAAGTCTTAGTCCACGTTTATCTTATTTGTTTTTGCAGGGTTGAAATGATCAGACATATTGATTTCTCATTGTATTTTCTTCTGATACTACATTTTAAGTGTAGTATTTTGTGATATCTTTGATGTCTATGAATTTTTTACAGTGATATTGCTAAAATATATTGTAAAATATTATTCAGTTTCAGGGTGCTTGCTCTTCATTCAAATAAAAATTCCAGACATTTTCAAAACTGCAATTTTTTTCCCCAATACCTTAACTTTATATACTTTGTGTGACTGCTTTTTTGTTTGAGATTGCACCTGTTGTGTGTAGTAGAAAAGTTCATTTTAATAACTGTATGAATGAATGAATGCATAATTCACAGTAAATTATGTTTTACCAACAGAAATGTTTTCAAAACATATAAGAATTACAAAAGTGCATGGAAATCAGACAAACAAATTTAACTAGAATCATTCCAGTACTGACCAGTTAGTGAAATCATGTCAAGATTTTTTTATATGCTTTCCTCATGTATTTATTATCGTACAAGATTATGTGCCTTTGCACATGCTCTAAAATTCGATTATGAAAGAAACTTCTCCCCATAATTTAGTAAGACTTTCACACATAATACCAGACTTTTCAAGGTCTGAAAAACAGCCTTTCAAAACTCCATACTTTAAGACTTTCAAGACCTGTGCGAGCACCCTGTACTTTGTGTCACTTAGCACTAAACTGTATTAAAACGCACTGCCATCAGAAATAAAATACAGTTTCAGATGTTCACCACCACAACCAAGACCAGGTTCAAGACAAAACACGACTGTTCTCATCTGCAAATATTGTATATGTGGTGTATGTGGTGTGGGTGGGTGGGTGAGAGCCTCATATATAAATGCAACACTGGATTATCGAATTGTATGAAACGATTATTTTAAATGATGTGTGTGTGTGTGTGTGTATATATATATATATATATATATATATATATATATATATACACATATATATATGTAAATAATATTTTTATGTATGGTATGACTGTTTTAAATGATGTATATTTTATATTGTTCTGCATTGTTGTGGAACAGCCCAAGCGGGGACTGGAGTTGAGAATCAACACTAGCTATAAACTCTATATGCATCACATCAGCTGCAAACTTGTAACTATGTTTGACTGCATTGTCCCAGTCAAACACACAAACAAACCAACAAATAAATAAAAATAAATAAATAAATACATGTCATGATTATTCAGTACAAACATGATTTTTTGGACAGTTATCATGTCAAACTACCGTACTTTCTGGTCTATAAGCTGTTACTTTTTTCCACACACTGTGAACCCGCAGCTCTAAAATGATGCGGCTAATTTATGCTTTCTGGGCTAACGATCGATCCGGCTGATGGAGAAGGAAATGGAGTTGCTGCACGTCAGCTTGGCATCAATGAATCAGTGGTGAAACGTTGGAGACAGGGTGGGTGTGGCTTATAGTCCGGAAAGTATGGTACATATTTTTGGCACTTTTTGCATAGAACTGTAAAATAAAGAAATAAACTGAGCATGTTTCCTAGATACAGTGTATTCTATACTGTGGAACAGAGTAGTGGACACTTTACTACGGTGGGGAGAGTTACTTTGACCGAGCAGAGAAAGGGAGGAGGGAGGAGGCGTGTGCAGGTATTAAGGACAGAGGTGGGACGGGGGTGAGGGGATGAAGGCGAGGCCGGGACAGAGCGTATCAGATGACAGGGCTTCCTCTGGCAGGAGATGAGCTGTCTAAGAAAGCAGTCATTTGTGCGGAGGCGCGGGGCCTTGGCTGAACTGATAAGAGCGTGCAGCCGTCACAGGCCCACTCCAGCACCTGTTCATTCAGACTCCACACAACAACAGACAAGCACAGACTAGCACCCACCACCGTCAGGCCTCATGCACTAATGCAGGGGTGCACCACGGTCACACAAGCTTCAACTCCGCCGCTCTTCCTCCTCTTTGTGATACTGCTTATTTTCTGTCTGCAAAGGCACTAATGATAATGTAAAAACAATCCCAGCAAGAATGCACGTCTGTAGCTGCACCTGAAAACAGAGTTCAGTTTGATACAGTTACTGATCTGAAGTAATAGAGATATTTAGAATAAGATGAAAACAGCGTGGGTGGAGGTTTCAGATGTTTACAAAGAGCTGTCGTTTCACATTAAATTAATACTGGTTATGGACAAAGCACTTGTAAAACTGAATTCTGTGTATGAAAGGTGCATTTTGAGAAACTGAAAAGTGTGGTAGAGCAAAAATAAATAAAAGAAAGGATGGGATATGAAACAAGAGTAGTATTTAAATGAGTACACGCAGTTTCTGCAGGTTATATTTAACACTTAACTGAATGAACTGACAGATCCAATCCAACCTTATTTATAAAGCGCTTTAAAACAACCACAGTCGACCAAAGTGCCGTACAGAAGACTAAAAGCACTATCCAAATTTATAAAAGCATTTTTTTAAAAAAGTCAGAAAAAATGACAGATCAAAGAAGGCATTCCACAGGGGTCAGTGATGGTACCTGTGCTGTTCACACTTTGTATAAATGAAAGTGTCTCATTTGTAACTGGATGTACATTTCACCTTTATGCAGATGACACATCTCTATACAGTACAGCGCACTCTCTGATTATGTTGCGTAAAGTGCTTTTTTGCTAATTTGGAAGTTGTTCTCAATCACAAACTAGTTGTAAATGAAGATGAAACAAAATGTGTTCTCCTCCAGACTATCCAGCCACTGGATGCTGTTTACCACTCTTAGAATTATTTCTGGTGGTAACTACATTTAGTATAATTTTGAATTGCACAGCAATGTTTGGTGGCCCTCTCCCTTTAAAGGCAAAATAAACGCTAGATTTGACCTTCATATGTCCCTGCATGACGATCTTTACAGAAGAGGAGGAGATGAACACTCTTAAAAGGCTATTAGAAACCAAGTACAACAGGTTTTCACTGGTGTTGCAAATCTAGTAATAATAATAATAATAATAATAATAATAATAATAATAACAACTAGATAAGCACTCGGAGAGCGCAGACCTCTGCCAAGACAGATCTGCCCCCCCTCCCGATCACCACCAAAATGGAATCATTTCTTCCTTGTGTCAGTATCAACATCTCCTGAAAAATTCATGAAAATCCCTCCAGAACTTTTGGAGTTATCTTGCTAACAGACAAACAAACACACACGCACGCACGCAAACACACAGAGTAAAGTGATTTACAATACCTTTTACCTGTAATAATAATAATAATAATAATAATAATAATAATAATAATAATAATAATAATAATAATAGATTAGATTTATATAGTGCTCTATTAACACATACTCAAAGCACGTACAATTTCAATGTAGTTTTAATGATTTGTGCAGATGCAACATGGAAAAGCAGCAGAAACTACTTACATTTGCATGAATTTTATCTGTATCATAATTGTTTTCATTTTAGCTCATTTAAATTATTAAACTATTTTATTGAATCTTTGCGTTGCTTGTTTGTCTTTTTTCACCACTTATTATCCATGTTCTGACTGTAACAACTTTCCAGTTCCATTCATTAGGTTTTTCATTGTTTATATTTGTATTATTTATACTTATTTACATTATTTAATGTACAAATTAGACATTCATCTCTATACCTTCTGAGATTAAATGAAGGATGATTCATTCATTTCTACCTCATGAATACAGACAAACATAGATAGCAGATTATGCTGGTTCCTTTTTATGGTTTTCTGACTTCAGATGCAACTAATGTCTCTACACCCAAAGTTCCATAATTTGAGCATTTTCTCAGACAAGGGTTCAGATGTGTAATTTTCCAAAAGGCTTCCACCAAGACATGTCAAAATTGTATTTAAAGCAGTTTAAGTCCTAAGATTTAATTCATTTTTTTAATAGGGAAACCATGGAAACCCCGTTCCAGTTCACTAACATACATACATAATCATCTGGATTAAATTTTATGACAAACCAGAGCCACTAAAGTCATGAGGACACGTCATCTGGAGACCATGAATGTCTGCTTCCACTTTAGTGCCAATCCGTCCAGTAAATGTGGACCCATTTTATTAGTTGAGTCAAATCTTTGACCGTGTGGTAGAGTGTGTGAAGTTGAATCCCGGCGTCAGCCTGTGCAGTTATATAATCTAAACACACTGTCCAGTGTGTCTGCGGACGGTTTGGATTCAATCACACCGAGCAGAGGAACTTTAAGTAAAACTGCAACACAAAAATGGCCTCAGTATGGTTTTGGTTTTTTTGTTTTGTTTTATGATTTCTTGGAGAAAGTACACATTTTTCCAAAGCTGAAAATGACTCGATAGTCTGTTGTCCACTACTGGCCCGTGGTGTGATTCCCTGTCGGTGGAAGGATCCTCTGCCACCCACCTTTCTGCAACTGGTGCATGATTTACTTTGGTTTTTAAAGTTGAAAAAGATTATGTTTTCTGTTCGTGGACAAATTAATGTTTTATCCACAATGGAATCCTTTTGTCTCTGCTGTCAACAACAGTGTCCTGCTGTCTCCTGTGTCCTCTTGATGGAGAAAATTGCTGTTAGTATACATTATATTAACTCTCAATCAGCCCTGAGCATTGTGAAGAGAAGTTAATATTATTTATTATATTGTTTTTTTTTTCTTTTTTGTATGATTTTGCCTTGTTTTGTTTTGTTTAATAGGTTTGTTGTGTAATTTGTTTTTTTGTACTGTGTTTGTGTGGTTCTTTATGTCTAAATACATGTTTGTGTAAATGTATAATTAAAAAAAACAGAAAATACGCTTACGCTTTCAGGGGCCGACAACAAGGGTATATCCCTGAAATCCCCCCAATCCTCTGCTATAGATAAATCTATCCACGATAATTGTTAGACAATCGATCTAAACTCAGGTTGAGCTACATGGACCTGATAGTGGCAGAATAACGGTCAGAGAACCAACAAAACTCCACCTGGTGAATGAACATGACCCCATCTGAACTCTGGATGGAAGCATGAACATGGACATTTGGAAGACGATCAATATGAACCAAATTTGATCTCAATCGGCCAATTAAGGCTTCATTTATGTCCAAAAAACTGATTTTCAACACAAGCGCCCCCATTTGGATGAGTTCTAACACTCCCAGAGAAGCTGACATCGATAGGGTTCTTCCACTAGGGGTCCACTACGTTGGTTATCAAGGGAGAAGAAAGTCAACCAAATCTGTTCTAGTTATGATGAAGTATATCTGGTGGTGGCGTTCAGGCCAAAACCATTATATCCCAAAAACTCAATTTTGGGAATGTAATGGCTGTAAATTGTCTTTAATATGAGGTTTGGGACAGTATAAACACACAAAACAAAACAAAAAAAACCCACATCAGACCTAACCACTGTACAGATTTTACCTTGAGGTGTCACATTTATTTAGTAGACAGTCTCAACAGTAAAATCTTTTTGTCTTTCTTTCTGTCTTTCTCCAGTCAAATATGGCACATAGTTTTAGTTTTTCTAAAGCCCCCTTTGAATCATGTTTAGTTTGCAGTTCACGGAGCCAGAATGTAGTTCATTAAAATTTTAAATTATTCTAAACATTGAGGGGAATTTAAAAAAATAAATAAATAAAAAATCAAGACTCAAAGTTTTGGCCCATCACACAGCTCTAATGACAGATTAATTCTGTTGAGTCCAACTGGTTTTGCATCCATAATGTAATGATTTTTCCCCTGAGGATAAATAAAGTTGATGAGTATCAGTATCAGTGATAAGCAACATGACAATGACATTAACTTAATATGACAGTGATATATATATATATATATATATATATATATATATATATATATATATATATATATATATATATATATATACACACACACACACAGCAGATCCAAAAGAAGGTCTGCAACTGGATAGAATTTGGCAAATACACAGATTCTTCGATTGGATAATTACTGCAGTGACTAATTTATTTCAGCTGCAACAACTTTTTTAACCCTTTAACTTTTGTAGTGAGTGGCTTCTCATTTCTTTAACTATTCATTTGTGAAAAAGCATAAAGATTGTATGATGTCATGATTCATCAGGCTCAGATTGTGAGAGTGGTTCAAGGGGCATGAGACGTCATTTGCAGACATGGACCGGACACCGGAGTCTGGACCAGAACCACACCGAGGATCTTTGGGATGTGATGGAGAAGACTTTAACTCCATTGTTGATACCAGACATGAGCTGAAAATGAACACAACTACAGGTGGAAATAAATGTGACTTAGCCGAAAGTGTCAACATGAAGAAGATTGTGTTTCTGTCAAGGGAATGAAAATGTGTGTGATGCACTTTGAGCCTGTTTTGCCAAAAGTTAATGTGTTGTTTTTGGATGATGACAAGAGGAGCCTTAGTGAATTTAATCTGTGAGAAAAACATTGCAACATGTCAAATCTGAAGCAAGGGGAGATGAAAATGTGAACAAAGCGACATGTTAGAAGTGGAAAATGTGCTGGCAAAACTAATCAAACACTTCTTCAGCTTTTCATCTTAGATTCATTCTAGTGCTACTTATTTCCTGTTTGCTTTTACCAATTTGTGTTTAGTGACAGTTGACAGAACAGGCTGGAAGTGCATTCACAGTACTTAGTGGACCAAAGAAAGACAGAAAGAAAAGAAAGAAAGAAAGAAAGAAAGAAAGAAAGAAAGAAAGAAAGAAAGAAAGTTCAGTGCTGTCCAGTCTTAGTTCTTGGTGCAGTCGTCTTCTTCTTCCAGTACAAATATCTGAGGCCTTCTGAACACAGTCTGGTTTTCGAAGGTTTGCGTTGGATCTGCGGTGGTCTTCAGTCTGGTCAGCTGACCTCAGTAGGTTTGTGTTGGATCTGCGGTGGTCTTCAGTCTGGTCAGCTGACCTGAGTAGGTTTGCGTTGGATCTGCGGTGGTCTTCAGTCTGGTCAGCTGACCTCAGTAGGTTTGTGTTGGATCTGCGGTGGTCTTCAGTCTGGTCAGCTGACCTCAGTAGGTTTGTGTTGGATCTGCGGTGGTCTTCAGTCTGGTCAGCTGACCTCAGTAGGTTTGTGTTGGATCTGGGTCAGCTGACCTCAGTAGGTTTGCGTTGGATCTGCGGTGGTCTTCAGTCTGGTCAGCTGACCTGAGTAGGTTTGCGTTGGATCTGCGGTGGTCTTCAGTCTGGTCAGCTGACCTGAGTAGGTTTGCGTTGGATCTGCGGTGGTCTTCAGTCTGGTCAGCTGACCTCAGTGAGCCACAGATAACAGAGTCTGAAGACGACTATGATGACAACGCTGCGCTTTCACAAACAGAGCGTCATTACGGTGTCTGTCAGATGATCAGATCTAGTGTTGGAGCGTGACCCCTGGAGCTGGCGGGGCCTGGGGGGCCGGGGGGGGGTGGTTGCGGGGGGGGCCGTGGGCGTCCCGCAGGGCTAATGACCCAGCTCCATTAACCTCTGACACATGCAAACGCAGCCCACAGCGGAAAGAGGATGTTATCAGTTGAAAGGGTAAACATGAGCTGGAGGAGGCTGATCAGACACGTCTGCTGTCCGTCACAGCCACGGGAAGAGCAGTTTGATCTGAAGCGTCACGGAAGTCAGATCCTTAGATGTGAAATGAAATATAAGCACACCAAACGGGGAGAAAAGGAGCGTCTTCAGCTGACAGATGGGATCATACTAATAACACCCAGGAATCGATCAGTCTTCTTATGCTGGTCCGACAGTACATCAGGGCAGCTGCTCCTTATCCAAATAAAACTTCCAGACTTTTTTCACCACAGCCCCCTTCCTTTGTACACTGGCTTGTTCTGTATTTCCTCAAATTGGAAAAAAAAATTGAATGATATTTCATACCTCTGCTGAGAAATTCACACAAATCTGGAATCCTTTGTTTCAATCAGTCAAAAAAAACTCATTTCCCCTTCATTCCAGATAGACCTTTATTATTCTAAATGTGAACCTTTCAAGTCATTTTTTTGTGTTAATGGAGAAGGTTGTGTTACAATTGTGCAAAAATTTATTTTCAATTGTTTTGGCACATATGATACAATGTTTGTATTGCTCAATTTCTGCAAAACTCCAAATAAACAAAGTTTGGAAAAAAAAAAAAAAGTTCCAGACACCCCCGCAAGACCTTGACTTGATGTACTTTTATACTTGTGTTCCTACTTTTTATGGTTGAGGTTGTACCAGCTGTGTGTAGTAGAAATGTTCATTTGAACCCATGAAAACCCACACATCCATCACTGACCAAAACCATCTACTGATCTAAAATATTAAATATCTATTGATCCACTAATTTGGTTGGGGCTGGGCAGTATGACCCAAAACTCATATCACACTATAAATTGAATCCATTCACGGTGACGGTATATTGTGGTATAAATGTCTTGGTTTAAAACTGAAAATTGAAGTGTTTCTGAATGGGTTTTGTAGTCCCTTAGCAAAACTAAATTTAAAAAACAACAACAACAACAAAAAAACAAAGATATAATGTAATTTTTTGAGCATTTCTTGTGCAGAAGGACAACAGAAGTAAGGACAGAGCCTCAGAAGGACAAACATTCTGACTACAGTAAAGTGGATACTGTAAACAGTACTTCAACAGAGCTTTTCTATAAGACAAATGACAAAAACACTGAAAAGGTTCTGTCATCCAAAACAGTGCAAAAGTTACCAAACATTACATTTTCCACATCTTAAAGAACACAAAAATAAATAGATATTCTTATAACACTACATCTAGTACACAGAACAGGCTTTTGTTTTGACTGAAGACGTGGTTTCATATTTCAAATTCAAATCAAGCTGCGAACACGAAAACTGGACTGTGGATGCCAACAGTCAGGGTTTTTTTTAATCCAAAGTAGTGCGAAAGTTACCAAACACATTTTCCACATCTTAAAGAACACAAGAATACAATTCTAAATAACACTACTTCAAGTACACAGAACAGACTTTTGTTTTGTTTTGTTTGTTGTGCAAAAGTGTCACAGACTGATGGAACAATATATTTTAAGAGAGAAACACTTACAGTACACTTAGCATCTTTTCAGCAAAAAAACACAATAACAAAAAGCAGCGTATTTCAAATTAAAATCACAAGCTGCAACAATGAACTTCAGGGTTCACTCCAGTTCACTTGCTTCCTGAGTTCCCGTCCTCTTTTAGAGGTTGTTCATTGGCCACAAACACAAGCTTGTCCACAGTCTGGCTTTAATGCAGACCGGTGGCATGTGACAGTGTTGCCACCAGTGCTAAATGCCCTCTGTGAAGGGGCACCGGGGGCACCAATGCAAAGATATTTCTTTGCGAGGTTTGCCATTAGCCTGGTGCAGCCTCCGCCGCTCCAGTGGGTTGACTTCAGCTTCCACCGCCTGCTCCTTCTGTCAGCAGGAGCACTCTTGGAAAAGGTTTGTGCGGTGGAGGTGTGTTGTTGTTGGGTAGCGGGGGAAACTTGTTTCTTTCCTCCAGTGTTCGTAGACTGAGCCGGTGTTTGAGCCGGTGTTTGAGCCCAGCGCAGCCTCTGGCTCTGCAGACTCCAGCACATGTCTGGATGTCAGACGGTCACATAAACTGCTCCTGTTACCTTTGGTGGCGCTCACACTTACTCCACACATCTTGCAGATTACATTTTTCTGCTCAACATCCGACTTTTTAAACCCAAACCACGTCCAAATCACGGATGTAGCACCGTTTTTTTGGGTTTTTTTTTTACCAGCTCCTCCTCTGCCGTTATTGATGGTATGACGGTAGAGCACAAATCTGTACCATGGCCAAATTTATATCATTTCTACCGTCATACCATGTAATACCGCACAGCCCTAAATCCTGTCAATCCATGTCAATAACTGGTGTAAAATACAGTTCTTCATCTTTTCATGGTCATCACATATGACCCATTTGGACGTTCAGAGGCTCCGTAGTTACCATGGATACGCCGTCATCTTCTACAACATTGATTCCCCGGTCAAACCCATGGAGTTGGATCAATGACAGTGGATGGACACACTGGGTTTATGTTCAATTAATGAGAGATTTGACTGAAAAAAGTCACTTTTTCTTCATTTTTCTCTGTTTCTGATAAAATGGCGCTGAGCTTTAATCTGAGCTTTTATGAACATCTGCATGATCAGTGAATTAAATATAGGAAAATACCTGATTCATACAGATAAAATGAAAAATACAGAGGATAATGGTTAATAATGGCAATAACAGATTTGCAGAAAAGGTTCTTGAAAAAGTGTTTATGGACGACGGACAGATGATGACAGACGACAGCTGATGCCAACAGTCTATCAGAGCTGAAAAGCCCACACCATCAGAAGAGCTGATTCACGCTGCTTACACTGTTCTACATGATGTGCTCCTGAGGTAATGGTGCCGCTAAATTTTATTATTTTTTAATGTTATTTATTTCAGAGTTGATGAACAGAGTTGAGATGGTTCAAGCATTTGAAAAGTGAAAAGTGTTCACAGGAATTTTAAAGGTTAATAAAATAAACGTTTTTTGTCAGTAGATTTGCATTTCGTTCTTAGTTTTGTTTCATTTTAATAACATACATACAATGTTATGCAGAGGTGTACTTTCATGGGGGGGGCTTACTGCTTCCTGGGAGGGGCTTAACAGAAAACAGTTGAGAACCACTGCCTTAACCGAACATGTGAAGGTCTCACACACATTTGTTGATGTTCAGTGTCATCACGTCACTAGCTCCTGCTGGAAAAATGCCAAATATTTCCTGCACACTTTGTCAGGATCGTCTTTCACACTCCTTCCACTATCTGTGTGTTTTTGCTCTGAACGTCTCCTTCCGAGTTACAACAGCGTCCTGAAAATAGCAGATACTGACAAAGACACACAACTTTTCATGTGCTTTCTCTTTTGTAGGGATTTAGTCATTTTAACACCGCTGTGTGCTTCCTCCACCCAAACAACCTCCTTCCTGACGTTCTTTTTCAGCTCTATTCTGCTAAACAGATGGGTTTTACTTCTATTCCAGGACGAGTGGAGTGTCAGACCCATCTACAGACCTGAAACAGCACCAACAAAGTGTGGAGATAAGCCTGGACACTGCAAACAGAAATGGTCACACTGCAGTACCAGTTTCTACTTGATAAAAAGTGACCTTGGGGATGAATCTGATATGATCCTTCAAGTTCAGACGTGACTGAAGACCACCGCAGACTTCTTACATGAAGGAATGAATTAATAGTTATGTAAAAACTTTTCACTTTGTCCCTCTGAAGCTGAGACTAAAATATTCAGTTTTATCCCTGACGACCTGTAAAAGGTTTCCAACACTGATAAAACATGTAAAATACCCGACAAACCAAACCTGGTGACATACAGAATTCTGACTCCAGGTAAATGTTCTATTTAGAATTGTGACCCGCAGGTAAATATTCTAGTATGGAAAACTGACCCACCACCTAGAATTCTGACCCCTTATATGAATTTGAATTTCTCTGACAAAGTTTAAAAAATGTTGTCAGTATAAGATCATTCAGGAATATTAGGTGGAGACGGTAGATGTGTTTTTGTTCTAATGCGAATCCTCGATGCTGTAAACGTTTAATTTAATGGAAGCGCTGCGTCAGGTAAAAGGATGGGCAAAAATTAAGCTTTTGCCTCTAGCCTATTCCTTTTTTTGATTTTTGTGTTTATTGTGGTTGTTGTACTGTGTGCAGTGATTAGTGTGCAAACCAAAAATAAACCATCCATTTATCCATTCATTCATTCATTCATTCATTCATTCAGTACTGTATGTTAGTAAAATGTTCTAATACATTTCTATGTCATAAAAAGCTTAAATATGTGTATAATTTGAAATTTTCACCAGAAATTATGACATTAAATCATTCATACAGCCATTGACATAAATAACCTGTGTTCATTTCAGACATGAAATCTACCCTAAATTATGAAAAAATTGGTTTTATGTATTTATTTTCTAATAAATATTAATTTAGTAATATTTGTAACAAAAACTATGCAACACTGAATGGGTGAACACAGACTGCAGTAACGGTTATGGGATTGGAATCAATACCAGTTTGGGTTTTTTTTTATTAACAGGTGTTAATCACAGATTCTCAAATATAATATGAGAATGAATTTACATGAAACCAGGGTTTTTTGAAAACTGATTTTTCTCTGTTTGTTCCTATCATTACATGACAACAACGGGCATGCGCAACAAAAATGACAGTTTTTAAAAACTGCGGCCAAAGCGGAGATTTCAGCAAATCTCTGTTTTTGCTTTTGTGTATAAACAGAGAGAAACTGTGATCATGGACAGACAGTTTTCAAAGACAGCTCTGTACGCAAGTAGATGATCACTTCATTTACCGTCCACTGAACAGAACAGATAAAGGACCGATAAAGAAAAGATGAGGAATAAAGATGTGGAAACACAGCATAAAAGCCTTATTCTACATCAAGTAAATACACAAATATCCTGTTTAGCAGATGCAGTTTGGGTTTATATATACCTTAAACTTTTTAGGGGAACTTTTTTTTTTTTTCCCAAATTTGGTCATTTATTGGGGGTAGGTCACTTTTCCATGGGGTGGGGGGGGGTCAGAATTCTATAATAGAAAACTGACCCCCAGTTCACTTTTCCATGGGGGGGGGGGGGGGGGGGGGGGTCAGAATTCTATAATAGAAAAGTGACCCCCAGTTCACTTTTCCATGGGGGTCACTTTTCCATGGGGGGGGGGGGGGGGGGGGGGGGGTCAGAATTCTATAATAGAAAAGTGACCCCCAGTTCACTTTTCCATGGGGGTCACTTTTCCATCTGACACTCAAAACTTAAATTGGATGTCAATGACCATTTGTTTTGAGCTTGAAAACGTGTTATTTTTTTGTTTGTTTTGCTGCTGTTATAATCAAAGTGTTGTTGGTGTAGGCTGTTGAAAATCTGTTGTAGGTGCAGCTTCTTGCTGCTCCTTTCCAGTCATGAAGGTGTTGATTTGAAAATGTACTGTGCATTTATGCATTAATTCTGCTGTCCACTTTCATGAAAGGAACAAATAAACTAACTAACGAACTAACTATCTAACTACCTACCACTGGTATTGTGTCATAAAGTGACCGTTGCATGCACTTTCCCAGAATCTTAAACCTTATTGGCTCCGGCCCAGCGTCACCTGTGAACCTGAGCTCATTTCTAATAATTACAGAGGGCGACTCTGATCTTAATCCTATGTGAATCTGCCATGTCTGTAATTTGTAAAACAAAAATTACACCTCAAACTGCTCACCTTAATTCTGTCCTGTGATAATACTAGTCCTCTGAGAATCAACATCTCTGTAATTTGCTGTGATCTCCACCTTTTGTGTTTCCTCTGTGCATTTCTTCAGTCTATTTCATGGTTGAGGACATTTGAAGCTCCACTGATGAGGACGAATAAAAGTTTTAAAAGTATGTGGGTGAAAATTCATGAGGCCAACATCACAATATAATGTAGATATTCACTGAAAGAGCCTGAAAAGATGGATGGCATGATGACAGGGACAGAGGGGGACCAGGTGTCCCGCTTTGTCTGCACAACATTAGGACCATTATTTCCACGTCCCACAAATCGAGACAAGTTCCTGCATCTGATTGGCTGTTTCTGTCCACAGCACAGGACGGTCACCTTCCTCCAAACACGATTTTCATTTTATAGCGGAGACAGCGCGATCACCATTGGCTGTGTCAGCTGTCAATCAACCATCATACATGTGGGGTCAGGAGTCCATCAACCTGTCACCTGTGTCCTCCTGAAGCTCCGCCCACTGACAGATAAAAAACAAAAGGAAAAGCCTCAGACGCAGACATGCAAATACTGGAGGAAATTATGGAAACTCCACAGAAAAAAAAAGATGCAACTACAGAAAAGAATGGAAAATGTTTATTTATGGGTGAAAGTGGTGGGGGATGATCGACAGAGGGTACTCTGAGAACTATGTCCAACTTATTTCTTCATCACACATGGAGGCGAGTACGACCTACGACATACACACTGTGTGTATGTGATGTTCAGGCAGATTTGATCCACATTCCCTTTAACTAGTTTGAAGTTTGGAGTTTGAACTGAGAGACTTGAGGTGACAAAATATGATTTTTGTTTATTTATTTGTTTTTTTTTTTACAAGAAAAAAAATTTGTTGAAACCTGTGCAAAAAAAGCACAAAATAAATGCCCAGCGCCAAAATATGCAGACTGTGTGCAACCAAAATAAACGGTCGTTCTTCATATTTATAAGGCGGACATTAAAATGCACATAGTTTAAAAATCGAGACTTAGTTCCAGTATTGCAGTTCTGTGTCCCACACTGTCCCACACAAACACACCCTTGTCCCACATGTGGCTCATGAACACCTGGTCAGCCGACAGGGACAGGAAGAACATTATTCCATCTGTCAACAGTTATCTGTGAGCAGTCAACCTGCCTTTGACATCAGAGCTGGGACATAATGTCTGTAAATCTGATAAAAAACAGACTCTGCAAATGCGCATCATGAAACATATCCTTAGGGTTCACTTCCAGGTCAGCAGAACTGCACAGGTTACACTAGGTCAGAGGTGTCCAACATGCCGTATAGTACAGAAAATACAGAAGAATTACAATCACATTAATAATCAGTCATAATTAAGAATCACTTTAATCATTTCTATAACAGCAGTGTTACAAACTAAAAGATCTACAGAAATATTAGATGAATTAATGTGCACCTAGATCCTTCCACTCCTCTAAACCAGGGGTGTCAAACATGGAGCCCACCAAAGGTTCCGACCCGTGGGATGAATTTGTGAAATGCAAAAATTACACTTAAGATATAAAAAAATAAATACATTTAGTTCCGGTTCCACATGCAGACCAGGAAAAATATCATCATTATAACCTATAAATACTCACAACTCCCAATTTTCTCTTTGTAAATGTAAATATTTCCATGTGATTTTCCTGCATTTACACTAAAACAAACTATTTGACAAAAAATGAAAATGTCTTAAGAAAAGTAAGTGTAATTTTAACAATATTCTGCCTGTTATTACATGTTTTGTGTATTTGTGGATCCACTGTGATCTGTAAGTTGTGATGTACATGCGTAAATGATCAACTGAAGCAGAATATTGTAAAATTGTACAGATTTTTCTTAACCCTTCGGGGTCCTCGGTCACGGCCCTGTGACTGAATCACATGACAGTTTCAGCTCGTCGTAGCGTCGGAAGTCAATCACGTAGACCACATCGCATTCGAAAGTTTGGAGTTGAAACACTCTTCCACTTTTTATTTGATGTTGAGCAAATACAACCGAAGATAGGATGGTTTGAACGCAGAGCAAACAAACGTCAGTAAAAGCATGAAAATGAGGTGGGGGGGGTGTTAGATTTCTGACAGTATCCTCATCATTTTTTGTCCTTTTTTAAAATGGATGAAACTGGCCAAACCTGTGGATTCTAATCCACAGACTGCATTAACAGTACAGGTCAGGGTGAGGATGACCCCCACCTGAACTAGAGGTGGAAACCAGGAGGACGGGGGTGGGAAAACCAGAGAAAACACCTATGTAACAATCTGCTTTTATGTCAAATATTTGAGGATAGTTTGAATTTATTCCAAGCGTAATTATCTATACCTAATATTTGGAACCAATATTCACTTTTAAAGTATTTGAAAAGGTTCGTTAAACATCTGTGTGTTATTTATGCAAGAAATTATATACATTTTTCAAATCGGATTTAAAATGTTTTTGTGTGTTTTTTGTCTTTTTAGTAGGTTAAAGTGAAAAATAATAGGCAGATGAGATAGATGTAGTTGTGCTGAAAAAAGATACCACATATGGGTATAGTAAACATTTGTTTCTATAGTATATAAAGGCAAAATCAAAAGTATCCAAAAATGGCCCAAATATGCTCCGACCGCTAAGGGTGAAGACATGTTAGGTTGTTCAAGTTCTTCACATTGTCTTCAAGGGCAGGTTGTGGATGTAAACATTGTCACCATGAAAGGAAAGTTTGGAGTTGACATTATTTCTAGAAAATTGGTCCGACCCACTTCTGACCAAATTTGGCTGAATTTGGGTCCTGCACTAAAATGAGTTTGACACCCCTGTCCTACGTGAATGGAGTTCAGAACACCAAAGGACGAAGCACTTCAAAACACAGTAGATGCCATCTGCTTTGCATCTTTTTTTTCTGCTTCAACATGAAAAACCCCCAAACTTTCTGGAGTCATTCGCACAGAAACAAACATTTCATTCTCCTTCCACCTCTGCAGCTTTAACACATGCTCCGTAATGAGGTGTTTTCCACTTTTGACTTCCCCACATCCGCCCGTAGATGAATGCAGTATTTAACTGCCCTTTAAACTGTGATGTCATGCTGCTGAACTATGATTTGTCCGTGGGGAAATCTCAAGGATCAAACACCGCAAATGAAAATTCAGCCTTGATGTTGCTCTGGAGTTTAAGAAAAAAAAATGTTTACTTTCCAATCTGGAACATTTTCATAGGTAAACACTGATAATGTTGATTCTGACCCAGCTACCTGCTGCAGCTGCACACACACACACACACACACACACACACACACACACACACACACACACACACACACATTAAATATCAGTTAGCTTTGGGGAACTTGTGAGGGATTATCAACATCAAAGTCAATAGAAATGTCAGCTTGGCTATCTTTGGAAATGCCAGCAACCCTTTGCATATCCGCACCACACAACCAATACCACACACACACCGACACACACACACACACCTGCCCCCAGCAGAGGAGGTGATTAAAGCTGCTCTGGCGACTGTGGCTTTTGATCTCCAAACATACTGGAAAGCACTTACAGGCAAAGCCCAGTTAAGCAGCAGAAACAGATGACATCACACCCAATCAGGGTCTCCCACAGCACCTCGGGGCCCCTCCCTGCAGCGCTATCAACTAGATTAACAGGATTAAGCAAATACGCCCGGCTCAGGTCGACGCTGGGGCTGAATGTATGAGTAATATTCAGGCATTTTCAGGTCATCTGAATGAGGTGCATGGTCTATTAGGAGGTTTAGCCCAGTCAAGAGTCTGAGCATGGACTCCTCAGACTTTCAACTTCAATGTCTGGAACTGAAGCGTGTTGGGAAATTAGAAAAACCTCAAGTGTGTGAACAGGGCACGTAGAGATATTTTGCAAAGGGATTATTTTTCTCTACATTTGGGCTTCTCGTCCTCATGTAAACAGGTTTAGAAAAGCACTCGCACTGTGAAGATTCTGAAAAACTTTGGCTTGTGTGCATCCATGCAGAAAGCAAACAGATTCAAAAACACAATGGTGTCACAACCTGTGCAATTCACCAACATGTATGTGAAATATCAAGTACTGATCATGTAGGTAAGGATCAGGATCAGGATAAACTTTACTATCCCATAGGGGAAATGTGTTTTGCACAACAGTGCTGCATTCACATGAGGACACACAATCACAAAACTCCTCAGTCACAAAATGTTGAAGTCGGCATCCACGATTATTTATTACACCTAGTCCATACACTGCACCCTTCCCTCCAAGATACAATAAACAGAACATGATCGATACAAGAAGTTAATTTAAAAAGGGTGGGAGTAATTTCATTCCTTAAAGAGTAAAAATTTGAAAAGCGTTGAAACACATAAATAGTAAGAACACGGGTAGTTTTAAAAACCAGACCTTAAGCAACGCTGAATGAAAGACAGAGGACTCAGGGCCCGTTGATCAAAGTGGGTTTCTTATTTATAGTGCTATGGATGTTGGGAGAAAAGAGAAAAGAGAGTGATATACGTTAGTGTGTGACCTGCAGTACATAATGATCATCACCGATACAGATGGAGATGGACAAATGTACCAGAGCTGTGGCATAATCTACTTTTCAGCTCCTTCATTAGGTACACCCTTTCGGCTACATATTAATTAATGTACATATATAAGATGACAATCCCATAGTTGGACTTTAGTGCATTTAGTCATGTAGTCATGGTAAAAACCATGTGGTGAAAATCAAACCAGGCCTCAAAATGCAGAAGAAAGATGATTTAAGTGACTTTTGGTGATCCAGGTCTTTCAGAAACTCTGGAGCTCCTGGAATGTTCATGCAGAGAACGGTCTGAAAAAAATACTGACTGATCCGAATAAATGGCGTTCTCTGTCATGACAGTTCTTATGGCATTTTGTGTGGCATACATATGCATTTTCAACCTTTTGCATGTTGTTTAATGCCATTTGATTGCATGTCAATTTATGGCTGGATCTCTGGTTCACATTTTTATTTATTTATTTAACCTTCATTTAACCAGGTAAGTTAGTTAAGAACTGATTCTCATTTACAATAACGACCTGGCCAAGAGGCAGCACACAAACAGAATGAGTAGCAACACAGGTTATATGTACAAACGACAGAACAGATGAAATATACAACACACAAACCAACAGGATGGACAGCAGAACCAATCACAATGACGTAGAACAAACAGAAAAGCTAAAGGCAGGTGCAGCGGTGCAGTGGAGCTCTCACTGATCTTTTAAATAAAAAGAGCGGTATGAATGAGGTGAGTTTTAAGGATTGCTGCAAAGAATTCCAGTCATAAGCGGCAGAAAACTGGAATGTTGATTAACCGAATGGTACGGGCTTTGGGAATGAGGAGGTTAATGAAAATGCTGGAATGAAGAGTACAGGTGTTTTTGTTTTTTTTTAACAGGTGGGGTTTTGAATGGTGAGGAGCGAGTGCAGATAAGGTGGTGTTTTAGCAATAAGGGCACATAACCCTAACCCTCAGGGTGTGGTATTTGAAGCATTGATTCAGGTTGGAGGGGGGCTGATAACGGCGTGAACATACACGTGGAAAGCTTCGAATGCGTACAGATAATATGCCAATTAACAGCGGCGTGTATATTTACATGAGTCATGATATCATGTTGGATAACAGAAAATATCCAGTGTGTGGCAGTCGTTGATGCCTGACGTCAGAGAACATCCAGACTGGTTCAAGCTGATAGAACACAAACTGAGACTCCAGTCAGCACCTGTTACAGCCCAGGTCTGTCGATGAGAATCCCAGGCGACAGCAGCAGAAGACTACCCTGGTCCTGCTCCTGTCGGTAAGGGCCATTTTGTAACAGGGATGATCAGGTCAGAGCATCTGCACATCTGCACGTCTGCAGGTCTGCACGTCTGCACATCTGCAGGTCTGCACATCTGCACATCTGCACGTCTGCAGGTCTGCACATCTGCAGGTCTGCACATCCGCAGGTCTGCACATCCGCAGGTCTGCACATCTGCACGTCTGCACATCTGCACGTCTGCAGGTCTGCACATCTGCAGGTCTGCACATCTGCAGGTCTGCACATCTGCACGTCTGCAGGTCTGCACATCTGCAGGTCTGCACATCTGCAGGTTTTGTTGGGTGTTTCTGATCTGCAGTGGTTAGTACTGACCAAAAATGGACAAAGGAAGGACATCCAGACCTGCAGACCATTGACCATCCCTGGAAAGTACTGGATAAACAGTCCAGTCCCTTCCATTTAACAACTTCCAGGGATCTGCTGCTCACATCTCAGTCTGTACATTACAGCACACCTTCAGAGTTCTGGTGGAGTCAAGACCTCGGGTCACGGATGATTTTGCACAATATCAGACCGGTGGTAATAACGTTCAGCTCCTGTAGATGCTGGAGTGACATCATTACAATATCGTCCTCGTCAAAGTCACTCACTTCCTTCAGTTGCTCATTTTGCTGCTTACAACAGATCAGCTTCACAAGTCACTTTTCCACTGACCCTCAAATCCTGCAAATATAACTTGTGCATAAAAATTTACTAAATGGAAAAACAATTTCACCAAAACTGTTGTTTTTCAGTTAAAAGTTTTTGTGCTGGCAAGAGGTGGTTTTTCATGCAGAACACAATTGGTATAACACACAAAACTGCAATGGAAAGACCTGTTTCCACAACTAGTCACATGAATTAAAAAAAAAAAAAAAAAAAAAAAAAAAGGATGTTGACAGACGTTACAAGCAAAGAAGAGTTTTAAAAGAAACATGACGCAGTATGTGTTGGCACGAGGAAACTGAATCATTTTTTTTTAATTTATTACAGGATTGAGGCGTAATATATAATAATAACAATAATAATAATAATAATAATAATAATAATAACAATAATAATAAATATATCTGTAAATCTACATGATACTTACATTCGTTGCCATGTTTATGGAATGACTTCTCGTGTCATCTCACGATAAATAAACAAATCATCGCATTTGTGATTTAATGGAAAAAACGACTTTACGCACTTCCGTTTTTTGTTTTGTTTTGCGCATATGTCCAATGGACAAGCGACTACAGGCTAAATGTTCACTTGTTGCCCAATATATCCAACCCAGTGACAGGTCCCTTTGTAATGAAACACTCAGTGTTACTCCCACTTCTGTCAGTGTCAGAATGTTCAGGCTGATCGATGAATAGACCTGAAGACGCATTCGCATGCACAACTGTAGAAGCTGTAGCTTTATTTCTACTGTCTGTGTTCCATGTAAACGTCTTCAGCCGCCAAAAGCCCAGTATGATTCATCCAACAGTCACCGAACAGACTGAAAACATATGAAGTGATCTTACAGTCTTGAGTTCAGCCGAGGTGAAGCGGTGACCTTTAACCCCAGGGTGTTATTAGGAAAGCCCGTTCAAACCAGTGATACTCCTGTGAATCTGTGTTGTTTTAAGTCCACTGGGAGGAAAGCTTTCAGACGGACAATAACAGCACCTGAAACAGATCCACCAGACCTTATCATCTCCCGCCTGTTCGCTCCACACGGAGGAGGAAGCTTTGCTGACCTCTGACCCCGACTCACTCATCTCCATCCACAGAGCGGTAACAGGAGACGGTCCCTGGACCTGCACCGCCCGGGGCTCCTAACCCCGACCCAGCTCATCTCCCATGTCCCCCCGCAGCCGCCCCCTCACCCCGCACCCCAGAATGGATGACTTTACCCAGAGTTCACCCCCGGCCCAGAAAAACCACCGTCCCACCTCACGTATCACAACACACGGAGCTCCTTCATGGAAACCTGAACTGTTGGTCTTAATTAAAAAGCTCATTCGCCGACACCAAACACACACACTCCGAGTCACAACAATAAGTCCTTTCTTTTTAGAGGAGAACCTGTGTTTTGCCTTAAAGAAAAAGACTTTTACCTGTAACTGGAAACCAGCTGTTAAATTGTAATTCACTTTCAGTTCAGGCATTTGTTACAAACTGATACTGCTGTACTCTCCTGTACTGCTCTTCTTCAGCTTCTATCCTTTTCATTCATGGTTTGCTCTGTCGGATCTACCATTCTCCTGCTTTTGTTTGCAGCTGTAACATTACTTTATTCTAATGAGTGAGTTCAAACAATAGGAGATTATTAGGGATGCACCCATACCACTTTTTCCAGACCAAGTACGAGTACTTCCATTTGAGTACTTGTCGATACCAAGTACTGATCCGAGTCCTTAATAATCCCATTCCAGTTGTTGGTTCCTTTTGTAAATGTGCTTTATTGTCGTTGTCATTAGTCTGACTGGAACAAAGTGCTGCTACTGACATTTAATGTGTTGGAATGAGCGTTTGTCAGTTAATCCACCAGGGGGCGCCGCTCTGAATTAACCATACTGGACAAATACCACGAAGAAGAGGAAAGTTTAATGAGATGAAGAGTCGCAGGTCACGTCTCAGGTCCTGCGCTGTAGGAGGCAAATGAGCTCAATGTGTTCTCATCTAAGTTCATCCTGGGTACCTGACACACACTGCACACAACCATCCACCAATCACAATCATCCTTAATCAGGTTGCTGAAACAAACCACGCCCCTGCACATGGAGTGGGTCGCTGGTAACAATATTGAAAAATGAGCAACAAACACGAGAAACTCACTGAAAACGAAGACCTGGTGCCAAAAAGAAAAGCAGCGTCAGCTCTCTGGAATGATTCCAGCGGCAGAAGAACCTGAAACCTGTTGTGTGTCCGCTGTGCCTTCCACCTGTCCACACAACCACAGCTAACAACTCATTTGTTTGAGCATTTTAAAAAAAAAACAATCACAATGTCAGTTTTTTCCAATATTGTGCAGCCCTCCTGTCAAAAGTCAACACAGTGAGACAAAATAGATGAGTGTCTACACAACTGCGACAGTGGAACACGTTACCAACAGAACTGTTATCTACAAACCAGTGGCGATTTCTCACAGACTGCAAAATTATGAAAATTAAATGGTTAAATTTGTTCGGTTGTGTTGACATTTTATTGACTATAAATGTGTTAGAACATGTTCATCTTAAAGATGAGTTCGTTCAGTCTCAGTTTTATCACAAACCAACAGACTGGCTGTTGTTCCCTTCTCCTCCTTTCCCGTGTCTGTGTTTTCTCCTCCATCTCTGCTCAGTGCATGTGTCTGCAGACTGTGTCCGTCTGTGGGCTTCAGTGGGACTGAGTGGAACTGGTTTAAACTGACTCTAAACTGGACCCTAATTGGATAAATGCCACCATGTTGTCCCGCCCCCGGACGCCAGGCGTCTCTGGGGGTGAATGGAGCTGTGGGCGGAGCTCGGCCGGGCCGGGCCGGGCCGGACGCCAGAATCCCACGTGCTGATTGGAGGATCAGTGGAAAGGCTGAATGCGGTTTGATTGACAGCCGTTTTCAGATCTGCTCCTTCACTGACACAGTTCAGGTTAATACCATCACACATTCTGCTGTGGAATCACACAAACCAAAGTACAGGTTCATTTCTTGCACTGTAAATAAAATCCACTCACTGTACTTCCTTGTTTCAATTTAACATAATTTCACTGTTTTCTTGTTTCAGTTCCATAATTTAATCATTTCTTGTTCAGTTTAATATGGTTTTGTAGATAGTTAAATCAATCAGACTGTCGGCTCAGTGAAAGGAGCATCTGTAGTTTAAAAAGGCTGAAGTCTGACACCCACAATGCACTGGGCCAAGGCCGTCTGAGCAGAGAGGACACTGGTCCAGTCCCTGGAAAAGACGCCTACTTGGTACGATAAGGTTACTGAGCATTTTCTTAAAAAGGAATGGAGGGCCGAATGTACGTTTAAATAACTTGACTTTTTTTTTTTTTTTTTTTTTTTTAATGTAAGCCGACAATGAGCTTCCCCTGTCTGAAAGACGAGCAGCCGCCACTGCTACAAACGATCCCACATTCTCCTGCATGGTGAAAAAACAGCCACTGTCCACCCAAACCTGTAGACACAATGGAATGGAAAGATGCTGAAAGTGTGTGTGACAGACTGCAGTGGGACAGAAGACTGAATAGTTGGATGGGAATGAATATTTTATATAGATGGAGTAATAGAAATGCTTTTTTTTTTTTTTTTTCACTGTTTTTGAATGTTTTAGTTTTAATTAATGTCTGTTTTTTAATGATAACATCAGCCTACCCAGGGATTACAAGTGAAAATGAGCACTAGTGCTAGAACGTGGCACACTACAGCTCTCCTTTTTAAGGTGAATGTACATCGGGCATTGTCCCTGTCTAAATAAATAAATACAATGAAAATGAAATGAAAACTTCCTTGACTAATTTGCCAAACATTACATCGTCCCATATTCTCATCATCCTTTTTTAAGTCTTTTTCCAACTCTAGTGTAACATGAAGCGAAGGGTTAATCATGAAGAATCATCAATATTTAAGCATTTTAATGTTAAACTCACTGGTTTTGTTTTGATTGAGTCTCATTGACCTTTTTCCAGAAGGAAGCGGTTGTTTCATTGAAAGAGTTTGTTCAATGAACTCATGATGTAAATGTTGCAGTCAATAATTAAGTGGTAAACACGGAGCATTTTGTTTCCTGTTTCTTAAATAAATCTCGTGGTTTGGTTGTTTACAAATGCATATAAATATGAACAGTCTCTCCGGTCTTCCTATCACATAAAATAATTTGGTCGTCCTGTCCAGCAGATTTCAGCTGAAGTCACTTCTCTGATTTTCTCAGGAGGGGGGTTGGAAAATCCTGGAGCCTGCTCTGTGGCTGCTGTGAGACTTTTTGGAGAACATAATTGAATCCAGGAAGCCGGGAAACCCAAATCCTGCCAGCGTGGTTTGCAGTTAAAGCAGCTTTGCCGTGACACTGCAGAGTGGTTGCCAAGCTCCTTGGTTAATTAAAACGGACGATGAGAAATTGTTCTACAGCTGCGGTGGTGGCAGGTTCACTCACAGTGTAAATGATTACAAACTCAGCTCCAGCATGTGTTTGTTATAAGTGCACAGCAGGGAGTCCAGGCAACTCGCATCAACACAAACACAATGGAAAAAAATACTACAGCCTGAACACAACAGAGTTTCTTTTACGTTTCTTCTTTCAGTCGTATTTTTCTTTAGCGGTTCCTATTTAATGTCCAAAATCACTTTCTTTTATTCCAGTGGCAAAATGTGCTACTGATTAAGAAATGAAATATAACTACGTTTAGCGTCTGCAGTGCATGGATAAAACACATATGAAAAACGTCCGAACATCTATGTTATAGAAATAGAGAATGAATAGTTGGCAAACATTATTATGTTAATTATTTTGGGTGTTTGGTTCTGTGTGGTCCTTTCACTGCAGAATCATCCACTGTAAACTCTAACAAAATAATATGCTGTGGTAATGTCCTTATTTCTTGCACATCTATCCCCAGTCAAACAGCCCTGCACGAGCATAAAGAAGAGGTAAATATAACTGAACATGACTTAAAACTGCACATTTCATGATGATATCCAGATAACACCGGGATCGTGGCCTCTTAGGTTTTTGTGCTTCAACCCTTAAAGGCTGATAGTACCTTATGTTTTATGTTCAACAGTGTCTGAATTATTAATTCCATCAATAGGCTTTAAAAAGTCACAAAGTTGAGTTTTTCAGCGTTCCAGTGGTGCCACATCTATGAGGAAACTAATTGGATTAACTTGTTTGGGAAAAGTTAGATATAAGCAGATTTATTTAGGAGTCTGTAACATTTATGTTCAAGTCTAAATTAGGAAGAAAAAAAGCAGATTTGGTTTGGTGTCATTTCAGGTAAATTCATTCCTTTTCAGATGCTACCAAACAGCATTAAAGCAGCATATGACTTTCAACACTAATTTTTCTTCAGATTTGTAAAACCTGAGTGGTAGCCTAATTATCATTAATCCACTGGTCTTTCTGTGCTAATGCACCGAAATCACTTCCCTCACAGTGAACAACTTTGAAGATGACTCCATCATAAGCAGTCTGTTTGTTTCCATTCCAAACCAAAACTTTGCTCGGGCCTTTTCAGTAATTTTGTCGTGAAGTGCATTGTGGGAATGGGAATTTGATACAGCTGCAGCAGCAACAAACATGGACACAACAAGCAAAGAAGCTGTGTCTGCGACCGGGTCAGAAGAAAGAGAAGGAAGCACTGTAAGTAGGGATGCACCCATACCACTTTCTTCCAGACAGAGTACAAGTACGAGTACTTCCATTTGAGTACTTGTCGATACCAAGTACTGATCCTAGTCCTTAATAATCCCATTCCAGTTGTTAGTTCCTTTTGTAAATGTGCTTTATTGTCTTTGTCATTAGTCTGACTGGAACAAAGTGCTGCTACTGACATTTAATATGTTGGAATGAGCGTTTGTCAGTTAATCCACCAGGGGGCGCCGCTCTGAATTAACCATACTGGACAAATACCACGTAATACCAGTAATAACAAACCTGTAGACGACAGAGGGAACACTACTGTGATACTAATGCTGCAGCGTTTTCTCTGGTAAGATTTAAAAGTTTAGCTTCAGCAGGAAGAGAAAAGACAAATGAGTGAGAGGTTTGGTTTTCACTTCCACTGGCGGCGGTCCGCACCGCTCCGTACTCCCGCTGGTATTCTCTGTCTGGGTACTCATCCTCCATCAGCTGGAAAACAGATGAATGTACGCAGAGGACGGACAGAAGGCTGCGTCTGTATCTGTGTCTGAACGGTACTGTCAGTCAGCCTTACTGTGATCACATCTTTTCTTTGGTTCAGTCTCCACACTCTTCACACTCACACACATTATTCCTCCTCCTCGTACCTGCTGCACTGAACTGGGAATGTCACACGGACACAAGTGGGATCTGTGTATTTGTATCAGATTACTTTTACGAATACGAGTACACAAACTGAGTATCGGAGCTGATGCCTGGTATCGGTATGGGTGCATCCCTACCTGTAAGTCAATCGTCACTTATAACATGGGGTGTGTGATCGTGAACAACAATACTTAGACGTCAGTTTCATGGCATTTGCAGAATCTGTGGTTGTGTGGGCTTATCATACACACCTCACAAGCAGACAGGGATGGCTGGGCCCTCACCGCTCACCTGCTCCTGACAGTATGTGTATGTATGTAATGCTAAACCTACACAATGACACATTCTGAAAATGCCATGAGCCGACGAAGACTAATGGATTAGTGACGATTAGGCTATCACTGGGGTTTTACAAATTCGAAGAAAAATTAGTGATGAAAGTCATACGCCACTTTAACTTAACCAGAGAAACTGATGATGATGTGATGCTGAAAGTAAAAACAGAATGGCCGAGTACAGATCATACTCCCCAAAAACAGCTCCAGGTCTCTGTAATCTGGTGCATTTTGCACCTGTGGCCTCTCAAAGAGCCAACAGACGTCCACATCATCTGAGTATTAAAGCCATCTGTTGGATCGAGGTTTTTTTCCACAACTTCATCTTCAGTGACTAAAACTATACCACCTGAAACATCTGTCCAAGAGTCTGACTCACTTAGTGACAGCAGAATTAGCAATGAGGACGAAAACAAGCTGGAGAATCAAAGGAAGGGATGAAATCATGGGAATGAACACAGATAAACCACAGAGGTCATTACATATAAAGTCATACAAATGCATCTCTGGACCTCCAAATACCTCCAGGAGGAGAAGCAACCAAGTCTGTTAACAGATTTACATCACCAGGGTTTGGACTGAAGCACTTTCACTACATTTGTGGCAGATTCAGGCATTTATCCATGAGAGAATGTTGTATTTTTCACAAGAACTATATAATTTCAAGTCATTTTGGCCCATTATCACCATGTCTTTGTTGAAAAAGAAATTGGAAAAACAGGAGCAGATGATAAATACCAGCATCCAAAAAGCAGATTTTACGTTCTGGCTTGAGTGAAGTCCACAGTCATTTGGTTGTTTGGAGAAAGAAACAAAGGTTGGCTTCATTTTAAAGTTGCAAAAGAACAAAAGTGTTTTAGTGCGTTTGGTGCTGTCGTGGTCATGTGATGAGCCTGGGATCCTGACTCTGGTCATGTGACGACTCGTACTCGGTGTGAGATCTGTTTACTGTACACTCACAGTTCAGTAGTTTGACCCTAAAAAGATTTCCTAATCAAATAAAGATCTGTGGGAAATCTGAGCCTGGTGGCGGAGCAACAGGAAGGGTCAAGAAGTCACTGAAATACAACGGAATATTGTTATGAAAAAGAGGCCAAAGTTCAAAACTGAAATCACACTAATGTAGTGTGATGAACAGTGGGCAGACTGGAACACTTCCTCAGCCTGGCTAGTGCTCTGGAAAATGTGGATAAACGCTTACCCAGTGGGTGTTTCCAAACCAACCAATGGGCATTTTTGAGGTATTATTGTGGGTGGTGTGCAGGTTGTCGAGGAGGAAAGCTACACAGTCAGAGTTTAGCGGTGAAAAGCTTTAACAGCAGAGACCTGGAAAGCTCCTCCGACCCTCAGGGCAGAAAAATATCAAATGAACAGGCTCATTTTACAAACAGATAATGAGAGGAAATAGTGTTGGCACAGTCAGATTCAGACTTCCTTCACTTTATAAATGGTCTAATCTAGATCTATGGCTAATTGGCTGGTTGAGTGAGTGCAGAGACTAGAGCTGAGGTATTGTGCCAGTGGCCAGTGGATCTTAGGTTTCAGCACAGAGATGGATGAATGAGTTTCCTGTCATTGTGAGTCTGCAGGGCCTCGGGGGCGCTGCTCCAAACAAACATGACACTCATCCATTCTTGAAAGTCCAGCAGCGCCAATACAGGATCCTGTAGAAAGCAGACTACTGAGGTAAACAGATACCACTCTGGTTTACTCTGTTCACATCACACTGTCCTGGTTGTGGTTCAGCTGTCTGGTTGCAGATGTCTACACCTGAACCACGTGGACTTTATGTAGTTTGACACAACAGATGATTGTGGACAATTGAAGATTTATTTCAGCTCAAATGTGTTCACAGCTCTTCTGTGTCTGTGTTCATATTAAATCAGTCTCAGTGAATCCAAAGGAACTCTGTGTTGGTAAATGACAGTTGTTCAAATGGACAGGATTTCAGTTCTGTTCAACATGTTGATGCTCATATGAACTATGTTTTCAGCTCCAAAATGAACCATTTCAGCACAATTAATGCTATATTTTCATGTCACAAATGGACAAGTTCTATTTGAACTGAACTGAGCTGAAAAACAAATCTTCTCTTCTTTTGGATTCTCCAGTTTTTCTTCCCAGATTCTCTCCTCCATATCAGATGTTTTATTTGTACAGGTTCAATCTGGAGTATGGTGCTGATCCATCCTGCTTCTGTTCCACCAATACATACATGAAGAATGGCACACAGCACTGTTTACATCAACACTTTTACAATAAGAAGCATTTTTAGACACAAAGAACAATTCTAGATTGTTCTTTCCTCTTTAGTCTGATGCTAAACTATCCAATAAATAATAGTGCTCCTAGTTTTTGCACAGGGATCATTAGTGTAAACGCTGACATGGCTGCAGAGCATCAGTATGATGGGATCCACAACAACCATGTCACATCCGTCCACTGACACATTTAGTGTTTTTGTGTCAGCTGGGATTGTTTTAGATCCACAATACCAACATTTATGAAGAAGAGCACAATTAGCAATAGGAAGTCTACAGGTTTATTCCTAATAAAGTACTGGGACTGACCAGAGCATCATGGGTAATGTCACGTCCGTCCACCAGCAAAAGTTTTCACATCCACGTGCTATTCCAAATCCAATATTTATGAAAATAGAGCTTCCACTGTCAGAGAATATCAGTAGTCTGTGCACAAATGGATTAGCATTATTTACACACACTTCTATGACTTTAGGACAACTGTTTTTTTTTTTTTTTTTTTTACTAAAATGGACACTCGTTTGACCCCCGAAGGAAATTTTCGCCGTTATTAGAATTCCCTGAAAGACTGCAGAGCTGTGATGTTGCAATGAGTTACCATGAGAGCAGGTGTTTTTCTTGAAAAAAGAATTGGCAGGTTCTTTAATAGATTATTATGGACCCTCTCATGGGGACCCACCTCCTGTCAAGTCTGAAACACATTCACCTCTTCTAAGTAGATGGAGAGAGGTGGATAGTAGAAAAGCTTTGTACATGATAGAATGATGAGTCTGCTATTCATCCTCTAAAATAGGTGATGACTAGAACAGAATCAACCACTTTACCCTTTACTTTTGTCAAATATTGCAGTATATAATCAGCAAGTCATGACTTACATCACCATATGTTTCAGAAGCTTCATTTTTGCGTAAAAGAACCCTTCACCTTACAAACTTGTAGTGAAAACAAAGAATATGAAGATAAACGAGTCGTCACTACAGTTTTTTTGCTTTGCTTTAAAATCACACTTTTTACAACAAACCTAATAGCACTATCTGTCATTCTTAATTATTTGAGGTCGTCTGCAGATTAATTGGTTAAATGAATATAATTTATCACCTGCAAGCCCTTCAATTATCTTTTTCATTACACTCTAAACATTCAAAGGGTTTGTTTAACATTTTAATGAAGAACAGATAAATTATATATGCAGACACTGTGATGAACACCTTTTGGAACGAGCACACTATGTCCATTTATCTCTTAGTTCTATGATATTTTAAAAGTAGGTAATATTTCAGTGGTTGCAAACGATCTCTGACCCTCCTGTAAGTTTAGGTAACAAGGCAGAAAGAGAGTGGTGGGCGAGTGAGTGGTGGGGAGAGAGAAAAAAACAGCTGAAAAATGAAAAATAAACATTTTCTGATTATTTCACAGATGTAATGTTTAAAAACAATTATCTCTGTCTAAATGTTGTGCCTGAGGAGACGGGTTGGTGTTGGAGGTGTTTGAGTGCTGCTTTGTAGTGTCTCAGACAGAACTACTCCGGCTAAACGGACAGCAGCAAATAAGAGCAAAAAGAGGGGACAGCCAGCTAACTGAAGTCACTTAGCTTTTAGATTTACAACTATATCCAATTACTGGACAAATTTTGATGCCCAGAAACATCCTGAACCCAGCAAAACAAATGGAAAAAAAAAAAAAAATTAGCTAACGAAAACACCTTAACGGCAGGGGATCTGTTAGTAAATGCACCGCTGGACACTGACGAGGAGCTCAGAAGTGGTAATCAGTCTGCAGAAGCTATATGTTTTTAGAAAATATTACATGTCTTGCATTCTATTGAGCTAAAATGAAAACATAATCAAGTTAGTGCATTTTTAGTTGTAAGGCTGATGTGTCCATATGATCCAATCCAATCAGAGCTGACATCCATGTAACAGTTAAAGTCATATTTCTGAATCCGTTCCTTGCCATTTCAAACGTTCCATACTCTGCAGTCAGTTAAAATGAATGTCAGCATGAGTGTTTCTCCCCGTTTTCACCGGTTTCTCGAGCCGTCACATATTCTGATGTAGATATTGGGCTGAGACCAACACGTCAACAGTCACACCACCTCGGTTTTGACTTATTCACCCGACACCAGTGTCCCTGAACGCCCCATCTGAGCTGACAAAACTGCTAAATAAACTGTTTACTTAGGAAATGCCTGTGTGCTCCCACAAAATGACAGCAGCAGTGCAAATGAACACATCACACAGAAGAAGAGAGGTTGAGTCATTAAATGCTTTGACTGAGGGTAAAAAAAAACAAAAAAAACAGAAGCAGCATGGAAACTGAAAACACAGAGGTACTATGGGTAAAAACATGGCCGCTGTGCAGGGCTGCAGGTTTGGTGTGAAGCCAGTCTGGCTCGCTCTGTGTTTTTCTCCCTCCCCTTCTCTTCAGGGTTTCTCCTCACCAGAGGTAACGATGGCCTCATTTCTGGCCGAGATTTGGAAGGAAAAGGAAAGTGTACGGCTGTCCTCGGAGAGCCGGTTATATTACTGGGACGCCGCTAATAAAGGCTGGTGCCGGCCTGGGATTCCACGTCCTGCTCTGCCTCTGTTCTTCCTCTGCTGAAGCCCGTCCTTCCAACTCTCCCTTCACATTGAGACGCGACATCAGGATTCGGGGCTCTTCAGAAAGCACATCCATCTCAGATACAACAAAATAAATAGGTCTTTGTTTGCTCAAAGTCAGTGACTGCTACTTGCTGCTATGATTCGACCCCCTTGACAGCTGTTCTGTATAAATCACTACAGTCACATTGCAGATTGTTCACTTCCCAAGCCTGTGATGAAGCTGCCAGCCACACTCTGGCAGTCTCCTGCTAAGGCCTCACACAGTGCTAATACCCACACAATCCATCTTTCGCCATCCAAGTTCCTCCTTCTAAGCCAAGAAATGATATCTGAGAGATAGAGCTTTCTCCAGGAGGCTTCTTCTGCCTGGCCTCGTCTGCAGCTGCTGCTACTGAAGCTGCACAGGCGTTGAAACACAAACCTGATATTTATAGGCTCTTTTGGACTGAGGAGACCTGAGCAGCTCTAATAACGCCAAGAAGCAACATAATATTATAGGTATTTTATCGCCATTTTAGGACTTTTTATGAGCTTGTCTTTCAGCATACGAAGGTACTTTCCTAAAACAAAAGCTTAGGTCGCAGAAGAATAAAATGACTATGTTAAAAGCAACAATAAAAACAGCCATTGTATTACACACATGTACATTCACATGGCATTAGCTGAGTAAAAACTACTCTTTATGACCTTTATAGCCAGTTTGGTCCAAAAACACCATGTCATCAACACAACTTCAGTCTATTAGAAAACTTAAAAAACACATATAATCGCAGAAAAAATGATTAGACCATCCAAAGTCCTCAAAAACAATGGTTCTGCAATCCAGTCCTAACTCCTGTGTGTGTCATGTGACTAAAACAGACAGAAAAGCAAACATGGAATGAATAAAAGCACTGTTTGTGTCAGAACAATGACACAGATGCTGATGGAAGAACTGAAGGGGTTTGGGTTTTTATCCAGAAAACATGTTAAATGCATAGATATGAGCTGTGAAATTCAGCTACTATGAGCTGTTTGTGTTGTTCTCATTCTATTTGTCCAAACAGATGGACCTTTAGTTGGACCAGGAATTAAAATGAACAAGAAACTGAAGAAAACAAGAGAGGTCTAAGAATTTTTTTCCGTGACTGTATAGTTTAAACACAACCTTCGTCTTGTTTGCAGCTTTCAACCATGCCTTGTCGTTGTGCATCTTACAAAAAAAAGTAGATGCAGGAAATAAAAGTGTATCGGCAAACCAGATCCTGTGATTGAACACTGGATAAAAAAAAATCAGTGCAAACTGTGATCCCAAGACTGATGACATAAGACATGTAAATACAAAAGGGAAGCTGCTACACAAGGTCAAAGCGAAACATTTATCATTTCATTTCAACAGTTGAGGACTGACATGAGGAAAAATAGAGTCAAGCACCACAGCTGTTTTAAAATAACAGAGAAAACACTGTTTGAGGTTCGAAGTAAATAACGTGGCTGTGTTGTGTGTATGTAAAGTGTCTACTGTGACTACTTCACTGTGACTGTCATGATTTGAGCAGATTGTAAAGCTCCAGCCTGACAGAAATGAAGCGCTGCTCTGAGATCACGTCTATGATCCCACACTCCATTTTGGGCACGGAGCATTGTTATGGAATGAGTCATTAAGTGGGTTTAACCCCTAGCAGCATGGTTCTCATTACCCTCGCCATAGCCTTGAGTGTGCTGGCAGAACCCCCTCCCCCGCTCCTCCTCCCCTTTGGCAACACACACTCACATAACAGCGTGCTGCAGTGTGGATATTTATACCCAGGTCTGCGTTTCCCATTAGGACGCCGAGCCTCCGACTCTGCTCAGCTCCGTGGAGAAAACGCATTTCAATCAGTCCCAGCATGTAACGAAGCGCAGATGAGGGAAATCCTAACAACCTTTACACAAGGACACGTGGAGATGTGGGGACGCTGTCGGCACCCTGTTTGCACCTCTGGAATTTAGCACAAGGCTGTTTTCACATCTGAACAACGGCCGCATCATGGGCGGTTCACGCATCTTAGAAAATCAACCAGTAACTGCATCTGTCAGACAAGTGTCGGCAAGTAAAACCAGGGCTGTGTATCGGCAAGAATCTGGCAATACGATACAAATCACAATACGATATATCACGATATATCATGATACTGTTAAAAATGCAACTTTTTGTTTGTTTCTTTTTTTTTAAAATGACTATTTCCTGGAAAAAATTGAATTCCAGCAGAAATCTGCACAAATCCTAAACACATTTATATTTGATCCCAACAGGATCTAATGTTCTATCAGCAAATGTTCCAACTGTGTTCAAACTGAAATTGTGTTTTCCAGACATTCCAGTTTCAGATCCTGTTCAAATGTTCAGATTCTATTAGTTCACAACTAACATCAGAACAGGATTGGAGTTCAATCCAACAAAGGAACCAACATCTGCCTCAGACAGAAAACAGTGCTTTTAGGAGGATTCAAATAACCATTATTTAATAAAACAGTGTTAAATAATAATAAATAAGATATAAACAATAAAGAAAACCAAAAAAATTAACCTTCGCCATATCTGCATTTGAATAAATACCTAAAAATACCAATACAGTACTTTTTAATATCGATAAAGTATTGTGAAATGAAATATCGCGATATATTGCAGAACCGATATTTTCTTACACCTCAAGTAAAAACTACAATATAATTCATGAGATGTTGTGGAAAATTAAGAACCCATGCTCAAAATGCTCATGTTTAGCATAAGTGCTCCAGTTCTATACGTAACCATCAAAGACCCAAACATCAAACTGACCAGAACCACTACCCATCTAAAAGGTTTAAGAATTTAATAAGATAAGATCATTTATTGTCATTGTATTTTCATTAGTGCCGTCAAACGATAAACATTTTTAATTAGATTCATCACAGGGTTGCTGTGGCTTAATGTCGATAATCACAATTAAATATCATTCAGTTTTAATTTATTTTAATCACATTTCATTTTGCATGAGCAAACAGACTCAAGAAGAAGGGAACATACATGCACTTAACATATTCATTAAACACCTTCAGTAGTTTCCACTACAGCTGCACAATGGATCGTCTGAGCATCGACATCGTGATGCACGTGTGCACAATAGTCACATGGCAGGTCCTGCAACGTAGGAGGCAAATGAACTCAACATGTTCTCATCTAAGTTCAAGCTGGGTACCTGACACACACTGCACACAGCCATCCACCAATCACAATCCTTAATCAGTTTGGAGTGAGTCGCTGGTAACAACATTGAAAAATGAGCAACGAACAAGAGAAAATCACCATAAATGAAGACCTGGTGCCAAAAAGAAAAGCAACGTCAGTTATCTGGAATGCTTTCAGCTCCAGAAGGATGAAACTGAAACGTGTTCTGTGTCCACAGCGCCTTCCACCTGTTTCCACAACAACAGGAAACAACTAAACTGTCAGAGCGTTTACATCAGCACCACACAGCTAATATATCCCTCGAGTATTTTTTCATATCGCAATATATATCGCAGGGTAAAAAAAAAAATCGCAGTGTCAGTTTTTTCCAATATTGTGCAGCCCTAGTTTCAACAAAACAACTGTCCAGTCTTGTTTTTTTTGTCCTCATATTTCTGTCCAGAGGCCCGCCCTGCTGCTCACTGTCTTCCATCTGTATTGGTCGGTTCTGCTGCCTGTCGTTACCGGATCAGCTGACCGTTTGCACGTGCGCAACGCTAACTCCACTTGGACAAATCACACTAAATGTGTGACCAGAGATGTTCAGAGTCATTCTGTGCTGCAGATGGGTTAACTAAGTTAAAATTTTTAATCAGATTAATTATGATGATGATTAGTCTGCATGAACATGTTAATTTTGACAGCCCTAATTTTCATACAATGAAATTTATTTTTGTCCTTTTTTTTGTCATTTTTGCCATTTGTAAATAAAACTATGTCTGGTCATTAAAAAATGTGTTTCAATTCAATTCACACAAAAAAAGGTAAAAAGCGCTGTGCAAGAATCCCAACTGACAAAAATAGCCCAAAAATGAAAAATATCCTTGACTTTTTGTTTGTAGTGCAGGTTGGGTGTCCCAGAACAGACTGACTGTTTTCTGTTTTATCACGTCGTATCTCACATTAATCTTCATGTCTGTTATTGTGACTATTATTCAGTGTGTGTCATAGCTTTGCGATAATCACTACATGATTTAAAAAGTTTAGGGTCCATGTTGGGTGCCAGTGCAGGCGTTGGTGGGTGTTCTCCTCCTGTCTCTGCTCTCCAGGTGCCTTCAGACTGTTGGTCTGCACCTGTGGAAGTCCTGGTGTCCACCCCCATCCCCTCCTACAACAGGACTGTGCCTTTAACTCTGTCTGTCTGTCTGTCTGTGTCTGTCTGTCTGTGTCTGTCTGTGTGTCTGTCTGTGTCTGTCTGTCTGTGTCTGTCTGTCTGTGTAGGTGTGTGTCTGTCTGTCTGTCTGTCTGTGTCTGTCTGTCTGTGTGTCTGTCTGTGTCTGTCTGTGTAGGTGTGTGTCTGTCTGTCTGTCTGTCTGTGTCTGTCTGTCTGTGTGTCTGTCTGTGTGTGTGTCTGTCTGTCTGTCTGTGTGTCTGTCTGTCTGTGTGTGTGCCTGTCTGTGTGTCTGTCTGTCTGTGTGTGTCTGTCTGTCTGTGTGTCTGTCTGTGTGTCTGTGTAGGGGTGTGTGTGTCTGTGTCTGTCTGTCTGTCTGTGTGTCTGTGTGCCTGTCTGTGTGTGTGTCTGTCTGTGTGTGTGTCTGTCTGTCTGTGTGTGTCTGTGTGTCTGTCTGTCTGTCTGTGTGTGTGTGTGTGTGTGTGTGTGTGTGTGTGTGTGTGTGTGTGTGTGTGTGTGTGTGTGTGTGTGTGTCTGTCATAGTTTCAGTTTGTTTTTCAGAGTTGTTGTCGGTGGTCTGTGTGTGTGTCTGTTGTTCATGGTCTTGTTTTTCAGAGTTGTTGTCGGTGGTCTGTGTGTGTGTCTGTTGTTCATGGTCTTGTTTTTCAGAGTTGTTGTCGGTGGTCTGTGTGTGTGTCTGTTGTTCATGGTCTTGTTTTTCAGAGTTGTTGTCGGTGGTCAGTGCAGTGCAGTTGTGTGTCCAGGTAAGTATCCTGGACATTGTGTTTCCATGTCCGTGTCTTCTGTCCGTCCCTTCAGGTTCTCGGGCAGGTGCCACCTCTGTGTTTCTGTTTGGGTTTGGTTCTTTTTATGGACGGGTCAGGCTTTTGTTTGAGTTCTGTTTTAAGGGTCGGATCAGAAGAGGCACAGTTTGATCGTATTGATGTGATTCTGGTTGGCACAACCCCCTTGTCCCTTCCTCCTCCACATGATTGATCGTTTATTAGTTTAATTTTGTTCAAAGAACCTTCGTCACTTGTTTCCACCTGCACTCACTCATCTTCTTTTGGATTGTCGGGTTAACGTCTCCTTTTCACACCAATAGAGGAGTCCTAACAGTCCATAAAGTCGCTCTCAGACTCACTGTCCAACCACAATTTGGTAAATTCCTGCTCTGTAATAGATTACAGTTGATTGAATTTCCTGTTTGTCTGGTCTAGTCCAGTGTCAAAGCCTGAGCAGACCCTGATCACTGTGACAGCTGATTTCTAAAAGTGTCCCAAATCAACAACCTGATGCCAACAGAACACAGAGCTAAATGAAATCTGTTTTGTATTAGTAATGACTCACAGAATGTGTGGGACATTATTAGTGCAGAACTAAACCCAATATTCAGGCTTCACTTTCTGTCCACATGATGTCAACACATGATTGGATTCAGATTTACTGGACATGAACTCAGCATGTCTCCACTTCCTTTTGCTTTCAGTTCAAACGCTCCAATTCATTTAAGTATAAACGTCCAAGTCACAGCAAATGCCAAAAAAACAGATTAGCATGATCCATCACACAGCTGCTTCTTCATGAAATCATTCACTACAGTCAGTTCAGATGAAACACACGAGGCGGAGCGGAGGAAAACACACTGAAAAGCACAAACACAACAGAGCTGGGAAAGTTCAAACACTCACCAGGCCTCCATGAGGACAGTCCACATCCAAATGATCCAGAAACAAGACGAAACCAACCACAGGCTCTTCTGGTGTTTGTCCTTCAGCTGTTTAGTCCGGAAAAAACCTACAATTCTGCACCAGCTGCAGACCCTTCACACAAAGAACTGCTGCACTGGTTCCAGTCTGCTCCACCATGAGCTGAAGGTTCCAGTCTGCTCCACCATGAGCTGAAGGTTCCAGTCTGCTCCACCATGAGCTGAAGGTTCCAGTCTGCTCCACCATGAGCTGAAGGTTCCAGTCTGCTCCACCATGAGCTGAAGGTTCCAGTCTGCTCCACCATGAGCTGGAGGTTCCAGTCTGCTCCACCATGAGCTGAAGGTTCCAGTCTGCTCCACCATGAGCTGGAGGTTCCAGTCTGCTCCACCATGAGCTGGAGGTCCACAGGTGAACAGCAGCAGGTGTTCAATCAGCACGCTCTGATTGGACCATCCCTGCTCATTCAAGTAAACAACCAGGAAGACAACCAATCAGCTTCCTTTTCCTCTTTCTTTCTTTCTTTCTTTCTTTCTTTTTCTTTTTCCTTTTATTGTCTTTCTTTCTTGTTCTTTCTTTTTTCCTTTTTCTTTCTTTCTTTCTTACTTATCAATTTCCTTGAAAATATGTATTTTTTAGCGTTGGGGAATGCATTCTCAATGTTTACTAATGATGTGTACATTTTTACAAAAGGAGGTTCAAAAAGGAGTTTATTATATACATATTTTTAACGTTATATCAGATCCAACACTAAATAGGTAAATAGTGTTAAAATAGTATTAAAATCAGAATTAGAACAAATATATGTCTGGAGATGAGAAGTCTGATTGGTTTTGCGCATCATTCTGGAGTAATGCATTTCATTTTATTCACATTTAAAGCCTCATTCTTTACTTGTATATCTTTTTTCTTTATATGTTTTGTAACTGTATTGTTGCTACGTACTGTGAAATTTTTAACATATTAAAACTAATTTTTTTTTTTTTTCTTTTGCATATTTTATGGTAGTTAGATGCAGAGGTGGACCTGACAGACCCTGTAGACCACATTGGACCTGAGATTGTTGATTCGCTGTCCTCACTAGTCGCTTTTCCATTGGACATCTGCACAAAACTTTACCAAAATGTAGTAAATGTTGAAAAAATATAAGTGCGTAATGTCGGTTTTTCCATTAAATCACAAATGCGATGATTTGTTTATTTATTATTGTGAGATGACACGAGAAGTCATTCCATAAACATGGTGAGGAACATAAATATGGTGTTGATTTACAGATATATTCATTATTATTATATATTAGCCCTCTATCTCCAACTAAATTAAAAAGTGAGGTGGTTTCCTAGTGTGTCCACATACCGCCACATGTTTCTTCTTCACTTGTTGTAACGTACGTCATCATCCATTTTTTTAATTCACCTTAATCTAGTTGCAAATAAAGGTCTTTCCGTTGTAGTTTTGTGTGATATACCATTTGCGTTACGCCCAAAAAAACCACCTCTTGCCAGCGCAAAAACTTTTAATCAAAAAATGAGACTTTTGGCGAAATTGTCATTTTTCCACTGGGTAAGTTTTTATGTGCAAGTTATATTTGCACAGTTTGAGGGTCAATGGAAAAGCGACTACTGTAACTGTTATTGTCCCTGTCTTGTAATGTTGAAATTACCAAAAATAGTCACATGCCCGATAAAGGTTTAACCCATTAATTCTTCATATGGATACCAATGTGCGCATATTTCAGCTGGTAAAACCTGGATGAGTCCGTAGTGAATGTGATCTTCACCTCAGTGACAGGTTTCCTCTCATTCAGCTGCTCTTAAAGGGATGACGCTGTAGATTTTCTACTCGGGCCTTTCGTCTCCTTTCAGCTCTTATCTGCAGCTCCTTAAGAAACAGTCGAGGTTGAAAACAGACAGTTTCCATTAGGAAATTTCACGCTTGCATAGTTTCATTGAGCTCAGATACAGACACGAAAGAACCGGTGCATGAAAATATTGAACTTTTTTTTCTGACTCTTGAAATGTCTTTCTTTTTTAACCTCTGGGGAAAAGTTACAGTGCTCTGACACGCAGCAGGGAGGCTGAAACCCCACTCATTTTATCTCTAAATGTATATGTTTGTAAGGTTTGTACTGCGAGTATTTTGTTTTTAAGTAAAGCACAAAGTCTCTTGTGAAAACGCAGCATGAAGACAAGCTTCATTTGCATTAACAGTAAAAAGGAAACTATCATGAAACAGGAACGCAGGATGAAACTGAACTCTAGAGATTCGATCAGAAACTGCAAAAACTTAAAAGGAGAACAGCAAGAGGTTTAACAATACGGCTTTAGAGATACAATCACAGGCAAGAAAAGAAAAGAACACAAAAGAAAAGATAAGAAAAGATAAGAAAAGAAAAGAACAGAAAAGATAAGAAAAGAAAAGAACAGAAAAGATAAGAAAAGAAAAGGAAGGAAAAGATAAGAAAGGAAAGAAAAGAAAAGATAAGAAAGGAAAGGAAAGAAATGAAAAGAAAAGGAAACTACCTCATGTCTTGTCCACACTAACAGTGACATTTTTCTAAAAACATATTTTCCTTCTGTTTTCCACAGAACTGGACTCCAAACATGTTCAAACTCTCAGACAAACCATCGTTGTCAAAAATATCCACACTAGTGTGAACTTCTTGTATCATTTACTTATAATGGGCACAATTTCAAATGTGTGTAAAAACATTAATTTTGTTTCAATTTCCTTCAAACTTGGCACATATATAGAGGCAGTTGATCTGCTGACATCAGCGCATGCATAGACATGATGACATCAGCTGGACCGATTCCAAAATAAGCTCCAGTACATGTGAGGGGCGGGGCTTGTTGTGTCTGGAACCAGCCGTTGGACTAATTATTGTTTTGAAGGTGGATGCCTAGAACTTAACACAGTAAGACAGGTGAGGTTGAAAAATGGAACAATACATGGTACAGAGGGCTATATAATTTAAAGGAGTGATATTTTGTTTTTTTAAATAGAATCCTTCCTTTTCCCTCATGTCCCTGTGCTCTCCATAAACTGTAAATGCTCTGCTTGGCTTGAGTTCTTCATTCATTCAACTCCACAGGTCCATCGTCAACTCTATTTCTGACTGATGACACCACAAAGGGGGTTTGGAGCGCTGGCCCTTTAAATGCACAGGAGACACTTCAGGCCCCGCCCCCTCCAGGTTATTGGCTGTGTTTTCTGTCCCGTCCAGCCACTTGAGTTCATTAACACAACCATCAACTTAATATTTGAGGTAATCAGCTCAAAGTTTGGACACATTTTCAGTTTTTACTCCAACTGCTGCTGCTGATAAACTATTCTGTTGAACTCAGAGAAATGTTTGTCAGAAGTCTGGACCTTATCTGTGCAAATGTTATGACAGAACTAGCTATAAAGCGTCACAAATTAAGTAGGAATTGAAATGGATTATAGAAATCCACTTGATTTTTGCCAAAATGAATATAAAAATAGTTTTGCAGTATCTGGAGGGTTCAAATTCAAACTTTTAGAACTATTAGGGTCCAAACACACAAATAAATGAACCACAGACTAAGAAAAGTGGGTTTAGGAAAATACGAGCCCTTTAAAACTTCCCTAGTTTTATAAAGGATTCCAGTGGATTTAGAAAGTTTACCTTTGATCTACTCAATATTTTGTCTCCATGTTAGTTTATGGTCAATCACAACCCCAAGGAATAGAGATTCTTCACGTATGTTTTTGCAGGTTACCTGTCGGAGGGCTGGTGTTTGTCCTACTTTTATCCTCTTTATTCCCTTCACAGTATCACTCATGTTTCCCAGAAATGCCGGTGTTCAGGACACCTGTTTCACACAAACGTACTTCCTGATTGGATTCTGAAGTTCGGCCCCTCATCTCGCTCAATTGTGACGACCCATTTCTTCTTCTCAACTAAATCTGAAGGAAATGGGTGAAAACTTGAATATAGTTGCCTTTGTTTATTCAGTGTACACCGGGCACACAGCAGCCACACTTCCATATGGCCTCAGTTAACCGGATGAAACACTAGACAAAAACTGTCATTTCACCGTTTCCGGGTCGTGTGTGGAAAACCCATATTTTGTCATAAATACTCTTTCATAATGTTTAGTTTAACATCATTAGTTGATTTTCCATTAGACATCTGCGCAAAACTTTAACGATATTTAATCATGTCGAAAAAACAGAAGTGTGTCATGTCGGTTTTTCCCTTAAATCCCAAATTTAGTGATTTGTTTATTTATTACTGTGAGATGACATGAGAAGTCATTCCATAAACATCAAACAAACAGAAATATGGTGTTGATTTACAGATATATTCATTATTATTCTATATTAGCCCTCTATTTTGTACTAAATTAAAAAGTGTTTGGGTTTCCTGGTGTGTCCACACATACCGCACCATTCTTCTTCTTCTTCTTCTTCTTCTTCTTCTTCTTCTTCTTCTTCTTCTTCGCCTGTTGTAACGTACACCAACATCAGTTATTTTAATTCACCTGAATCTAGTTCCAAAAAAAAGATCAAAAACTTTGAATCGAAATTGTCATTTTTCCATTAGGTAAATTTTTATGCGCAAGTTTTATTTGTGCAGTTTGAGGGTCAATGGAAAAGGGACTAGTAATAATTTTTGACGACTTCCAAAAACCATAAATGTAGTTTTCTTGACATTCAGAGACAACTTTATGACATCGAACCAACATTTATGGGTTAAAGTCATCTCTTTATTTCTGGTCATGTACGTCTGTTCTTCCTTCTAAAATGTGAAGTCAAAGTAAAAATCACATTAGTTTATTAGTAACGTCGGCCTGAAAACATCTACCTGAAGATGGGCCGACGTCAAGTACATGCAACGCTAATGCAAAACGAAGGTCCTTTCACTACAAATAGCCAGTGCAGCCCCTGATGTTTCTTCACGCAGCCTATTTGTATATGAAACAGAATTCTTGAGCAGTGTGGGTCCTCTTAGCTCAACGGCCTATAAATACCACCACAGGCCTCGGGGAAATGGACCTCCACATGCTGTTTTTTCTCCATACGTTTCTATTTTATTCCCCGTTGTTGCGTTTCCAACCCCCTGGAGGTCATGGTTTTTCCGTCGTTTTTCCGGCGTATACAGTAGCGTCCCGCCACGCCGCCTGACACTGTGAACTCCACCTGCCTGTCTCTCCACCTGTGAATGACTGATGTGTTGTTTTATCGACTTCTTAGGCTGTCTCTCGCTCGTACGCCCACGAATGTCACTGCCGATGCACAGTGAGTCAGATCACCGCCTTTCACTTGTTCCTGTTTTATCTGCGTTCCTTCCTTCTGCTGTTAGTTCCACGTGCTGAGAGGCTACAGCTACATGTTCTCTGATCATTTGCATTACAATTTAGATAAGGTCTGCTAAACCTATATGTGCCCTCGTTTCGGCGCTAATGCCAGTTTGGAGATTACAAATGCATTTCTCCCCGAGGAGTTGTTGTCAATCCTTTTGGCGCTGATGATAATGAAGGTTTGTGATAGTGTGACGGTGTTATCAAAGATCGCACTGTTTGGTTATTCTCTTGAGAGACAGAGCGAGCTGTTCCAAACGGTGTCAATCACTGGGGGGGGGGGGGCTGTATCTTCCAGGGTGGAGGGGGAGTGGAACCCTTATCTCCCACAGCTCCCACCCATATCTCAGCTCACCACATCTGCCCCATCTTCCCTCCCTGGCATCGCTTTATTCTTCAGTCCACATGCATCATCTGAGTCAGATCCACAAATCATGAAAAAATTTAAAATCCTCCGCGGTTACGGCAGATTTCTCAGCTCGGAATGGAGAGGCGGATTTGGATTCATTAAAAGCAGAACTTCTGCATGACCCGACTCTTAGAAAAGCAGGCCCTGGGTCTACAATCATGTTGTCAATATCAACATCAAATTGACTTTTGTTTTCCCTTTAAAGCTTAGTACGACTTTCGTCACCAATTTTTTATCAAATCTGTAAAACCCCAGTGATAGCCTAAATATCGTGAATTCCTTAGTCTTTCCGTGATTACACACCTGAATCACTCCCCTCATGGTGAAAAGCTTCGAAGGGTACTCCACCACAAACAGTCCATTTGTTTACAGAGTAAAAACCAAACCTAAACCAAAGCGTCACTTGGGTTTTTCGGGATTCCACGCAGCCGCCGTAGCAAGAAGCAGGTGAAGCTGTTTTCGTGTTTGCTGCCACTACGGCCATACTGCCGCTGCGTGGAATCCTGAAAAAACCCGAGTGACGGTTTGGTTTTGCTCTGTAAACAAATGGATTGTTTGTGGTGGAGTAGCCGTGGAAGCTCTTCACCATGAGGGGAGCGACTCAGGTGCGTAATCACAGAAAGACGACTGCGGATATTTATAGATCTGATGAAAAATTGGTGATGAGCATCATACGCAGCTTTCATGATATATTTTGTTGAAAGTCTTTTTTTTTTCCTTAGTTTTCTCTGCTTACCCAAACCTCATAACCCTTGAACCTTTTCTCGTTCAAACTGGTCATATCTGATGATAATGAAAAGATGAGAAACTGCATTTTACATTTTAACCCATAAAGACCCAAACATCCACCGTCGACCACAACCATCTACTGATGTAAAAGGTTTAATACCTGTTCATCCACTAATCCTATCAATACAAGTTAATAACTGGTGTCAAATACAGTTCTTCATCTTTTCATGTTCATCAGATATGACCATATTTGGATGTTCAGAGGCTTCGTAGTTACCGTGGAAACACCGTCATCTCCTACAACACTGATTCACCAGTAAAACCCATGGAGTTGGATCAATGACAGTGGATGGAGATGCTTGTTTTATATTTAGCTAATGATATATTTTTGGGAAAAAAAATTAAAAAGTCACTTTTTTCTCCAGTTTTCTCTGTGTTGATATAAACATAATGTGCTACACACTTTTAATACTCCTCTGCCAAATACAGCGATTATGTCATTGAAAAAACATGTTGCCGTTTGACCTTGAAAAATTAGGTCATGGTGACCTACAGTCATGGAAAAAATGATTAGACCACCCTTGTTTTCTTCAGTTTCTTGTTCATTTTAATGCCTGGTCCAACTAAAGGTCCATTTGTTTGGACAAATATCATGAGAACAACACAAACAGCTCATAGCAGTTGAATTTCACAGCTCATATCTAAACATTGAACATGTTTTCTGGATAAAAACCCAAACCCCTTCAGTTCTTCCATCAGTATCTGTGTCATTGTTCTGACACAAACTGTGCTTTTATTCATTCCATGTTTTCTTTTCTGTCTGTTTTAGTCACATGACACACACAGGAGTTAGGACTGGACTGCAGAACCATTGTTTTTGAAGACTTTTGATGGTCTAATAATTTTTTCCGTGACTGTGTAGGCTTCTGCCCCATGCCAAGATGCATCCACACCATAAATTTGGGGCAGATATTTAAGTATGTATGTATGTATGTATGTATTTATTTATTTATTTATTAGGAACAGTGCATATTAATGAACATCTACAACAACTGCTGCTGTAAATATGCTGGACTGTAGCAGCAGTGCTCATTTCCATCTGTAGCTCCAGGCAATGTCAGTACGTTCTTCCGATAATGCCATTACATTACTGAATGAACATAAAGACAGACGGACATACAGACGGACATACAGACGGACAGACAGACGGACAGACAGACGGACAGACGAAGGGACGACCAAACCATTACAATAACCCTTCAACCCGAAGTTGGTCGAGGGGTAAAAACCTTTGAATTTCCTCTGTGCTTTAATGATGTTTGACATGACCAGTAAATTAAATACAGCAAAACACCCCATTTCACTGAAAAATGCAGAGGATGATATTTTAGTAGAAGGTTAAATAGAGATAGCAGAGAGAAGTTCATCTGGAATTCCCCACAGAAATAATTCTAGGTCTTTAAGGATTAATGCGTTTTCATCTTGTTCTTGAAACTTACCAAAGCAGCGTGCATTTTGGTGCTGGTGACGTGTATCAGGTACAACGACAGACGCAGTCCGTTGAGATTCACTCTTTCAAGCACAAACAAACAAAGGGGCGGGGCTTCAGCTCTGTAATTGCTATATGACATTTGACGTCAGTCGTGCGGCCCTACGTGGATTTTCCAGACACTGCTTATCAATCTCTACACAGTTTTTTAGTGACTGGGGCTCCAGATTCTGGGCACAGTCTGATATTACACACTGTCACCGACATCCGTGTATAAATATGAATGATGTAATTTGTCCTGCCTCGAGTGCAACATCAACTGCAGTTTTCACACTTCTGCAGAACACCGAGTCGAGGTCCAGAAACACGAGCTGAGTGGGTGGACTACAGGGGCTTTCATTGATTTTCTGCTTTCCAGGCCGCCACCAGTTCCACTTAATGTCAGTAATGCTTTGCAAACTACAGAGACCTGAACCTGCTCACAGAGAACAGCAGCGAGTACACAAATAACAATTCATTCAAGTTACACTTTCTGAAAGCAAAGAAGTAAGAGCTTTGGAAGATGGAAGACGAAGAAGAGTGAATAAAGAGGCAATAAAAGTGAAGTCAGGCCAGATTGAAAGGACAACAAAACCACAAAACAGTCAACAATGACAATAAAACAATGACATTAGAAGACCCCGATGGATTCTGGGGATTTTCCATCGAGAGCTCTATGTACGAGCTTCAGATTTACTCTACAGGTATCCAGTGAAATGCAGCAAGACGTGGAACTATGTCCTGTGGACATTTTTCCACTACGTGGTACCGGCTCGACTCGACTCAACTCCGCCTTTTTTGCGTTTCCATTACATAAAAGAACCTGGAACCTGGGACCTGGTACTAGTGTTCTGGTATCTGCTCCTCTGAGGTTCCAAGACGGGGAAGAGATACTAAAACGTGGCGTGTAAACACTGCAGACCACTGATTGGTCACAGAGTTGTTTCTGTGTCATTGCATCAACAATATGTGACCCACCATTTAAAAAAAAACACAGATGTGGAAGTTGACAGTGAATACACCAGCAGGTTTATCCACATGCACGGCGGGCCGCAAAACTACACATTAGGTCGGTCAAGGAGATTCAGACATTTCTGTCATTGGTGGCCAACGAAAAAATTCAGCGCGAGTTTGACGGGGCAACAGCCAACGAGCGAGTTTATCAGCAACTCTGAGCAGATGACACAGAAGTTACGGAGCGCATCGCTATGACGACCAGGTACTTAAAGTCGGTAGTATCCTGTAATGGAAAGGGTCTCCAGGAATAGTACCTGATACCTGAGCACTGGAAAAAATCGACACCATCCCAAGTGTATTTTCTCATTTCTCGTCCAAATATCTCATCACACTTAAAATAAGTCAGAATCACCTAAAGAGGAACTTTTCAGTCAGATAGAAGAACTTTTCTTAATTCAAGCAAAAAAATCTGCCAGTGGAACAAGTGAAAATTATCTTGGTAAGATTTCTTGAAATAAGATTTTCAAGATCTATTGTCTAAAAATCAGTTCATGGCATTTGTTAGGAGGCAGGCAGATACATGTGGATGTAGTTAGAGGAATGATATGGCTGTGATAAAGAAGAAAAGTCACTGTTAATGTCCTTAAATTGGAAAAAGTAAGTTCAAGGTTCATTTATTGACATTTGTTCAATGTAGCACATGAAGAACAAAATACGTACTCAGGTCCCAGTAATAAGATAAGAATAGGATTTTAAAAAAAATAGTAAACATATCTAAAAAAAACAGACACATATGAACACATACAAAAGTAAAAAACACCTAAAACACATTGTGTATGTTATACAAAAAGTAACATCATGGAACACCACAGAAATGTCTGAAAACAGCCCTCTGTCTGGTCTTATAGACATTAATACAAGTGGCCACTTTTTGTTGCTATTAAAGAAAATCTCACGTGTTTCTGTAAAACCTGACGTGTGTCAGTAAAACAAAACCACTTCCTCTGTATCCATGAACAGCAGGGATCAGCCATCTGACCGATAGACTATACGGACAAATGTCAGAATTATAAAGCCATGTTCGTAGTTTTATTTCACTTAATAAACAGGTTTTCACACCTGTTTACACAGCCTTCATTAATAATCATAACCAGGGTAAATTGAATTTTTTTTTCTAGTTGTCTTTGGCCAAATTTCAGACCTTTCACTCATAAATAACCATCCATCAGGCCTCATATTAATATGCACAGAAATACACAAAAGAATACACTAGAATACACAAAACATCTACCAAAATGCACTGAAATAAACACACACACACAAAAAAATACAATACAATGCACTGAAAAAAATGTGCAAAAAATACAATAAAATACCCAAAAAATGCACTTAAATACACAAAAAATGCACAAATATACACTAAAATGCACAAAAATGTACTAAAATGCATAAAAATATACTAAAATGCTCTGAGATAAACAAAATGTGCAAAAACACATTAAAATACACAAAATAATTCCCTAAAATATATAGGAAAATGTGCCAAAATATACAAAAATGCACTAAAATAGACAAGAATTATACAACAATACACTGAACCCCACAAAAAGTGTGCAACAGCCATCATAGTTATTGTGTTGACCCAGTCTTAACTGTGTTTCAGTCCGCTAACCTTGAATTTTCATTTGTGCAGGACTGAAGTTTCTGCTGCTGACGCTGAAGCTGTTAAGCTCCGACCTGAACCCCTCCACCCACAGACGTCTGTTGGAGGCTCCACTCACTCATATCTCTGTTAGGATCAAATGATCAACACTAATTAATATTATTAAAGATACAGACAGCAACATCATTTATATGTTCTGTGGAATTTTTAAGACCTTTGAGTGTCGGATTTAAGGATAATCAAGGTGTAAATTCAGGACAAATGTACGACTTATTAAGAATCTGCAGACCTGATAACCTTTGTGTCCCATTTGATGAGCTCTGACCATGTGTATATAATGTAATGTACATAATATATACACGACCAGTCCAAAGTTTGGACTCACCTTCTCCTTTATCCTCCTCAGACCCAGCTGTGGGTTTTCTGTCCACATTTGTGGACAAGAGTTTCACAACTTTATACAAAAAAAAAAAAACAACAACAACAAAACAAAAAAAAAAACTGTCCACCACAAAGGACGTTCCATCAAAATTTTAAAAACTGCATCTGAAAAAACTGTTGCATCATGATGTTTCCAATATAGGCCCTGATTGAATAAAAAACAACAAAAGCTGGTTCTTTGCTGACATTTCCTGGGTCTGAGGAGGTTCAAATTTCATGAGATGGACGGCAGATGGTCAACAGGTGTTCAGCGTCACTGGAAACTCCTTCAGACTGTTGGAAAACATTTCAGGTGACTGCCTCATGAAGCTCATGCAGAGAATGCAAGAATGTGCAAAGCAGGAATAAAAGCAAAATGTGGCTATTGTGAAGAATCTGAAATATGAAACATGCTTTGAGTTAGGTCACACTTTTTAAACTACAGAATTCCATGTGTGTTCATTCATAGTTTCGATGCCTTCAGTGAGAATCGACAATGGAAACAGTCATGAAAATAAAGAAACCAGGTGAGTCCACACTTTGGACTGGTAGTGGATGTTTTTTATTAAGCTCAAATGTGTAAAAAAAAAAAAAAAACACCTGTATGACTGTGGGAACTATGAGAGGCTGATGCAGAAAAGCCATGGAGCAGAAGTCGGACATAAAGGAGCTTGTTTATGTATAAATACCGTGCTGTGATTGCTGCGCAGATGATTTTCTTGCGGAACCGTCGTGGTTCCCAGCTTTCGAAGGCGATGACAGACAGGACGCTGTGAGCGGCACAGAGGCAGGCTCAGACAGGGGCTGCTGGGAAACCGGCTGATCTGTCTGATGTGTTTGCGTGTGGTGGCAGTGCATTGATTGAGATACAAACTGAAACCCACGGCAGCAGCGGTGCGAGCGGCGCTGGAGGCAGCAGCGCTTTCCAAGTCAGCCTGGAGGAGAAAGAAAAAAGCTGCCAGACTGGTACAGGAGTATCCGATGTGGCTATTTAAACTGGACGGCGGCGCAGCATTCTTCAGAAAGTGCACCCTGGGGTGATGCTCAGCGGAGCAGGCTGATGACAACAGGCAGGTCCACCAAGGCTCCGGGAAGAACGCTCATTACAGCCCAGTGAGTTCAAAGAGTCTGCAACTGGAAACTCACAAACACGGAACTACAAGCACTCCGATCCTACAAGTTCTACACAGTAAAAACCCAGTGTTACTTTAACTCTGAGAGCAGGGCTGTCCAACTCATTTTAGTTCAGTTCCACATTCAGCCCAGTATGACGTCAAATGGACCAGACCAGTAAAAGAAGAACAGTACATGATGAAAATGTTGACATCTCCACCGTTTCCAAACCTTCTGCTGTTGTTCTGACCATCGCTGGGATGTGCTGCCCTTTACCATTAGTGCTACTGCAGTTGTTTGTTGTTTTTTTCTTACCATTTCTAATATGTAATTATTGCTGTTCTTTACCATTAGTGCTATTGTAGTTTTGTGTTTTTACCACTGTTGGTCTGTAATTATTACCGTGTGAGCTGATGGTTAACTGTTACCATGGTAACACCACCAGAAATGTACTTTGTTTCTATTTTTCACAAACATTTTGGTTAAATAATGTAAATCCTGTCAAATGAGTTCATTCTAATTTGGTTCAGGTCTATTTGTTTGTTCATTGTTCTGGTTTGAAGTCAAAGGACAGGAGTGAGGATTTAAAATGTTCTTGTGTTCACTTATTTGATGATGAGAATGGGGGTGGGGTTGAATCCGTTTTTCTTCTTCCCACTCCTTTTCGAGTGTAGATGAATGATTTTTTGGGAATTTTGAATTTGCATGTATTCTGTAAATGCTCGAAATAAACGAACAAATGAAATGAATGAAATGAAAATTCTGAATAACTTGAACAGCCCTGTGATGAACTGGCGACTTGTCCAGGGTGAACCCCGCCTTCGCCCCTATGTAGCTGGGATAGGCTCCAAGAGACCCCCGTGACCCTAGTGAGGATAAAGCGGGTTCAGAAAATGAATGAATGAATGAATGAATGAATAACTTGAACAAGCTGAAATGTCTTAAGAAAAATAAGTGCAATTTTATCAGTATTGTGCTTCAGTTTATCATTTACACCAAAACCTTTCGTAACACATATAACATTAAAATTGCACAAATTTTTCTTAGGACATTTCAGGTTGTTCATATTTGTTCAGGACATTCATGTTTTTTCTGAAAGGATAGTTTGTACATTTAAACATTTTCATGTTATGTAACTTTTTTTTTTGCACTAAAACAACAGGAAAATGTGGAGGTTTCATTATTTAAAGGTTAAGATGTTAGTATGTAACCGGTCTGAACCACTTGAGATGGAACTGGTCTGTATGTGGAAGCGGAATTAAAATTCGTTTCAGTTCTATTGAAATCTTCAGTATCATTTTTGCATCCCACGGGCCAGATTGGTCTGCATGTTTGACACCTGTGTCTTAGAGTTGAATTTAACTCTGTTTCAGATAACATTTGGTCCCACTCAAAATTAGAGTCAAATTTACTCTATGGCCAGTGTCAGATTTTCAGAGTTAATTCTACTCAAGTCAGTGTCAAAATTAACAATGAAATGTGTGAAAATATTTACCACTGTGGTGTTTTCACATTGCTGAGAGTAATATAATTACACTTTACAGAGCTTTAACTCCAAATGTAGTTTGAAAATGACTCTATAATGTTTTAATATTTTCTTTTTCTGCAGTACTCATCAGTTTGCACCTTACACCAATACTGGAAATAAAGCTCTCTGCAAACAAACAGTGAAATAAAAAGTAACTGATTACATTTGATGTGATGCTATATAAATGCATTAGATTTGATTTCACCTCTGCTCATCCAGACTACATGTGGTCTGCTTTGTCCTGTTTGGGATCCCAAACCACGTCGCTTCCTAGAAAAACTGTGGTTACTATTTTCAGTGTCCTGTGGTGTTTTGGGATCTGAGTCGCCTAAATAAAAGTGGGCTTTGTTTCTAATCTGTTCTTCCTTGAGTGTATTTAGATGTCATGGCCTCAGAAAACCTTTGAAGAGCAAACATTTTGAATCCTTTAATTACGCACTGTTGATACTATGTAACTGCCGCCCGTCAGTCTAAAGGTGCTGTTGTTTTATTAGTCTTTTATATCAAGAAGGTCATACTCATAAAACAGAATTACAGAAAATAATACTATTACTTCATCTAGAATAGAATAGAATAGAATGTCTTTATTGTCATTGAACAGGTGCAATGAAATTAAAAACTTGCAAAAAGTGTTACTAGAAGTATAAAAGACAAATAAAACACTATCATATACCCTGGACAACATCCAGCATTCCACACAGTTCATTAATGTCCTGCAGTTTTCAGTGCAATTGCAATTTATACTATAATTAGTTTATTTAAATGCTAGTTTAGCACTGATGCACACCTCTAATCCCTTGGGCTCCTGTAGTTCTGATTCTTCTGTCTAAATATGGTCACTTTTGGCTCTTAAAAGTTAACTTGATGACAACCAACTCACAAACAATGGCTACAGAATGGTAGTTCAGAAACCAAGAGGTGACGTCACAGTTCCTCCACGAACACCAGAGGTTCCCAACATGTCGATCACGATCACCCGGCCCACCATAAAGATGGATCATGTGCCTTTCAAAGAAAAATGTTTTAGATGTCCGGCTTTCATCTGTCCTCTCTGTGGCATTTGGGTGTCCAGTCTGAGATCTCCTCTTCTAACACAGGGGTCAAAGGTCAACTACGTGAGCTACTGCAAAACTCCAGATAGTTCAGTGAAGCAGCAGAACTTCCATTTTATATCCGTACAAATGACAAACCAAAGACTTACCACTTTCACGGACAGGAATTTTGTGTTGGTTCTCTCCCATCCAAACACACGGCCTTTAAAGGTGAGTTGGTTCATATTGATTAGGTGTGCACATGAGAGGGAAGGGCTGGTGGTCTGTATGTCAGTCCTGTAGTGGACTGGTGGCACGTCCAGGGTGAACCCCACCTGCACCTGATGGTAGCTGGGATATGCTCCAGCACCCCTACAACCCTACGGAGGATGGATGGATGATGGATGGATGATGGATGGATGGATGGATGGATGGATGGATGTCTTATTACTTCCACCAGGAGGTATTGTGATCACTTAGCTTTGTGTGTGTGTTTGTTTGTTTGTTTGTTAGCAAGAAAACTCAAAAAGTTATGGATGGATTTTCATGAAATTTTTGATTCTGGCAAAAGGAAGAAATGATAAGATTTGATAAAATGATGATGAAAATGATGCTAAAATGTTGGTGGTGACTGGGGGGGGGGGGGGGGGGGGCAGATCTGTCTTGGTGGAGGTCTGTGCTCTCCGAGTGCTCTTCTTGTTCAAAGTGTGTTTGTTTGACGGCAGTTTAAGCCTATTTGACGTTCAAGCAACTTGTGAAAAGAGCCTAATTTAGGCTGAAATTCCAACAGCCATTATGTTCATATTTAACAGCTGATTCATTCATACCAGCAGATGATAAAGAAATTTGCCAGAAATAAGGAAAACAGCACAATGTACTTACTATAGGAACACATTAAAAATAACAAAAATTACAAAGAATTACAGGTCACATCATCTTCATTTGCCCTTTGATTTGCATTCAAAATAGCACCAGAGCAAAGATTTAAAGATGCATAAATACTGTTAACATAATTATACTTTTATGTCAATCCTGTCGATTTGATCTCATTATAATTCATGTATGATACAATAAAACTAAAACTAGTTACACTGATCTAAAATGAGGTCAAAACAAACACTAAACTCTTGTGTATTTCAGCACTGACAGACATTTCTGTCATCTCCAGGGGCTGAAAATGAGAAAGTGAAATGTACGTTTGGAAAGAGTTTAGCGATGTTCAGGGAAAAACAGGACTCTGATCGACTGCTGGAGAAATGTTTGTCTTTGTGTGACAAGAACCAGAAGCCGGACGGTTCAGCCTGATATTATCTTCCCCCGAAGCACGACACGTGTAAACCAGTATACAGCATGTTCATGTCCAGGTCGTACACTGGAAACAGATGGGACTTTTTTTAAGTTAAAGCAGGACTGTGAGATTATTCAAATGAGTACACGGCTGCTTCCAGTGTTTTAGTTTAGCATTTAGTCTGACTTTATACAGATCAGGGGTGTCAACTCGTTCTAATGTAGGGGGCAGATCAGTAAATGAACAACATAATAAGCTATCAGTAATGTCAACTTCAAACTTTTCTCTATGTTCTAGTGTGAAAAAAGTCACATTAGATTTACATCTACAAATATCCTTTAAAAAACTGTGGATGACATGAACAACCTGTAATTTCTTATGAAAAATAATTACAATTTTAACAATATTATGCTGCTGCTTCAGAGGAAAACCACACCCACATTTTTTGGTCCTGTATGAAAATTACAACTTTTTGGAAAAGTGTTGGAATAAAAAAAAAAACAGATTGTGGGTTTTAAATTACAGCAACTGACTTTGTCACTATTGTTACGAGTTCTTCCTGATGATTTGACAATAAATGATAAATACCTTTGAAAAATCTTCAGTGCTGCAGCAAAAAACAACAACAACAACAATCCCTCATAAATGTCTTCAACTTGATCCCCTGGTGCTGGAGGACCGGTTGAAAATTGCTGATAAAATTCACAAAATGGAGAGATTAACGTTTATGCTCAACTTTATATCATAAGATGGAGCACGTGGCTTGGTTTCTTTAAATATAATTAATGGATGGTTTGTCTCATAGTCCTGTGAAATGCTTTATAAACAGCTGCTGTAATCATTAAATTAATTAGGTAACTTGATTGTTATTTCATAACTGTAACCTAAATTATCATTACTATTAGATCAGAAGTGTCAAACTCATTTTAGTTCAGTTCCACACACAGTCTAATATGAAATAAAGTGGGCCGGACCAGTCAAATAATATAGCTAAATAATACGATAAGAACTGATAAATAATGTCAACACCAAAGTTTTCTGTGTTTTGAGGAAAAAAAGTAAAATTCTGTAATGAAAATGTTTACATCTATGGACAATAATTGAACATAACTTAAATAAATATGAACAACCTGATAAATAAGTGCAATGTTACCAATATTCTGCCTTAGTTTATCATTTACACATGTTCATCACAACGTACAGATCACAGTGGATCTACAAACACACAAAATATTCAAAAACAGGTAGAAAATTGGTACAATTCCACAGACTTCTCTTCAGACATTTCAGGTTGTTCATATTTGTTCAGGTTTTTCACATTTTTTGTAAAAGGCTATAGTTTGTAAATGTAAACATTTTTGTGTAATTTTACTTTTTTTACACTAAAACAAAGAGGAAAATTAGCAGTTTTCAGTATTTACAGGTTACTCTGATGGTATTTTACTGGTCTGACCCACTTTGGATTGAACTGACCTAAAATGATTAGAACATACTTGACTGTTCATTTCTTCAGTGAAATTTTTGCATTTCACACATTCATCCCAGGGCCGGACTGGACCCTTTGGTGGGCTGGGTTTGGCCCCCAGGCCGCATGTTTGACACCTGTGGATTAGACTGTGACTATTATCTGTTGCCGATTGTTGCTGTTATGTTCTGTGTGACAAAATGATAAATAATAAAAAAAAAAAAGAAGAAATAACAGTTTGTAATTGTAAACATTTTCAGATAATTTGACACATTTTGCACAAAAATAAAGAGAAACTTTAGAGTTGTCATTACTTATAGGTTGTCATGGTAGTATTTTACTGATCCGGCCCACTCAAACTGGTCTGTATGTGGCCCCTGGACTAAAAGGATTTTTCCATTTCATAAACTCATCCCACGGGCCACACTGAACTGTTTGGTCGTCTAGTTTTGGTCCACGGGCCGTATGTTTAACACCCCTAGTGTAGATGTTAAAGTGTGTGTTGCAGAGAAAAGTCCCCAGACACCCAGTGCAGATCAGACCTCTGCTAAACCTGGAACATGCTCCACAGCAGACGGACCACCTGGGACAAACAGACTTTGAAGTGTGTCGGTGTTAGAAACAGGTCCTTTTTACCACTGATGAAGGAAGTCCTCACAGCGGACCACAGTCCACGTCAAACCTCAAACATGTCATGTGGTCGTCCAGGTAAAATGGGAGATGATGAGAGATGACTCTGTGTGGTGTGTGGACCAGTGCTGCTGACCTGTGAACATGAACGCCACATGAGGGTCAACACAGCGGCAGTCATTAGTGCGACTACATACATGAGCTCTGGAGTCAACTCCTGGATCCAGTGTTTGAACCCACTCAGAACGTACAGGACAGCCCTTCAGTTTTCTATTCCATATTACAGTACAAATACAGTAGGAATGTGCTCCTGCACCTTTTTCCCCTGGTTATGGATCCAAATGTTCAAGAACTGAATCTCCTTGTGTTCACTTGAACAGTACATAAGGCTACATTAGCTACAGTTCCTAACTTTTAGCCTAGCTTAGCACAAATATACAGCTTGTAGCCTATATGAATTAACTACACTTAGACTGTGTTTACTATCGTATACTTGTTATCCCAGGTGTTTGTGTCCGACTGCAGTGAAGCTCCTCTGACCCTAACATGACTCCCATTAAATGCTCAGATCTGTTCAGTTGTTTTCATTTCATTGACTCCAAATGTGTTGGAACACGTTCATCTCTCAGACCAGTTGGTTCAGAATCAGTTTGATCCCAGATCAGTGGACTGGATGTTGTTCACTTCTCCTCCATTCCCGTGTCTGTGTTTGTTCATTCCATCTCTGCTCAGTGCATTTGTCCGTAGACGCTCAGCGTCCATGACCTTCAATGGGACTGAGTGGAACTGCTGGAAAAACCACTACAGACTGGACCAGCACTGGATACATCACACCTGTCGTCCCGCCCCCGGACACTCGGCGTCTCCGGGGGCGAACGGAGCCGCGGGCAGAGCTCGGCCGGGGCGGAGCTCGGCCGGGCCGGACGCCGAGCTTCCGCGCGCCGATCGGAGGACGGGTCCGAAGGCTGAATGCGGTTTGATTGACAGCTGTTTTCAGATGTGCTCCTTCACTGACACAGTTCAGTTTAATACCGTCACACATTCTGCTGTGAAATCACAGAAACCAAATGAACTGTTCATTTACTGACCTGGAAGAAAACACAAGCACTGGACTAACTGGTACACTGGACTGAAGGGACACGTTTACCTGTTTAGTTGGTACGATAAGGAAACTGAGCATTTTCTGAAAAAGGAACGGAGGAAGAATTTATGTTTAAAGAACTGGACTTTTTTTTGATGTAAGCGACACTGAACTTCAGCTGTCTGAAAGACCAACAGACGCCACTGCTTCTCATGTTCATTTTACATTGACAGTAGTACGTTATATCTTAAAAGAAAAAAAGGAAACTATTCTTACCCCTATTCAACCTAGCTTAGTATAAATGCCAGTATACTGCTATGTACATTTACTTAATACCGTAATGACTTTAATTTACACTCTAAATATCTTTACTTATGTACTTCTTATGTACGTATTGCATTTGAATTAATAACATGTATTTAAAAAGAAAAAGACAAAGGACATTGTTCTTGAAGGGAGCATCTTTCTTCAGTTTAGCCTAGCTTAACCCACACACTATGCTAGTAGTCTATAAATTAAATACATTTATTTATTAAAATATACTTCTTGAATATGTATTATACTGACATTAACAGTATACATCTTAAAAGAAAAAGCCATTCATGAAGGGGAAATCTTTTTCCAGTTTAGTCTAGCTTAGCACAAGTAGCCCCCTAAGCTAGCTGACTGGCTATGTATATTTATTTACATTCTGCTCGGAATTAATTACCCCAAAGTTTCCAAAAGTATTTCTTGTGTACATATTACATTGATAGCCGTATCTTAAAAGAAAAAAAAGGACATCAGTCTTATGTCATGTTAACCTAGCTTAGCACAAACACTTGTTAGCTAGTAGCCTATGTACATTTACTTTAATACTGTAGGTATATGTGTTAAATATGTATTACATTGTGGTTTCAGCTCTATATCTTATTTATTAGCTATATTTGGAAAGAAAAAGGATATTATTTTGGAGATGGGCATCTTGTCCCAGTTGACTTTAATATTTACCTGAGTTTACACCAATACTAAATGCATGCATCAGTACCTAGTGGTGAGTAACTACAGGCATGAGACCCATGAAGTCTGGTGGAAAGTATTCCACATGAATTTAGATTTATATTCATGATAGATTCTAGTACGTTAATAAAACTAATGGGACATGATGCTCACTTTGACAGTTTACATTACACATACGGGCTGCAACAAACTTTTTTTCACTGACATCATTTGTCAGTACTTTTCTCTGATTCCTCATTTTGTCTCTAAACTGGTGAAGGATGACGTCCTCAGATGTCATGTTCGATGTACACTCATATTCACTTTAGTGTAACAGAGGAATATGAGAAATATAGAAAATATTCACATTAATGAAGATGGAATCAGAGCATTTAGACTTCAATTTTTAAAAAATATTTCAACACATGTAATAGTCAACAACTAATACAAGAAACATGTTTAAATTCATATTCATATGAAGATAACAATAACATCTGTAAATGAGTCGTGTTTGATTTAGAGCCCATAAAGAGTAAAACAAGCCCTGACAGACTGTTTTCATTTCTCCTGCTAACATTTAGTCATATTCCCTTTTTCAGCCCTACAAATAAATACATCATCTTACTCTGCTTCGTTTATATTCAGGGCCACACTTTAACCTCGTAGTGTGTTTTGACTTGTTTTAGCTCAAACCACAAGCAGAGAAGCTGAAGTAAATGGGTTCAAACGACCAGAAAGTACATGTCAGCTAATTAAATCAGCAGAACTATACCAACTCTACAGGTAAGAGCTGATTCAGGACTGGGTTATAGTTGGATTTTTCTGAGTATTTATGATAGTTTTTGGTCTATTAAATGAGTTGTACAATCACCACCTGGACCACATACAAAATTAAACTGTTGAATCGAATAAAACAAAATGTAAAAATATATCATTTAAGCCTGTTGTTCTTCCAGAAAAAAGTCAAAAGTCTGCCGCCAACACAGTCTTAGCTCAGCTGTCAAACTGTGGCATCAAAAAAGAGCTGATGTCTTGTCACATCTGCCACCTTCAGAGCTCAGACAAGAACTACCCTAGAGAAATACCACTCAACTTTTCTCCTGCCTCCAATCACTGATGAAGTTCTCACATCTTCCACCTAAGTAGCAGTTCAAAGGCAAAACTAGCAAAAGTTCAAGTGCAGAACAACCTATATTACTGCATGTTTCGACTTATTGTTCCAACCTATTTACTGTTGTTGGGCTCAGTTTTAATTACAGTAGTAATATTTCCTTGAACTCTAATTAAGAGTCATTTGTAGATTTTTATTTTATATTAGTAATGTTTTCCAGTATGAAAAGTAACAACAGCTACATAATTTAATGACATCATATTGTGATTTTTGTGACAGCATTGAAGTTTGAGCCAAATTTCAAGGAAATTACTGATGCCTAATCATTTTGACGTGTATATTTTGTCAGATGCAACCACATAAACTCAAAGTATTATTTAGAAAAGAAAAAAACCCAACATTTCATCCTTTTGCTCTTATATAACTGCAAAGACTGACACCCTTTTGATTCACTGTGCAGCTCTACTTTTAATTAAAGGTACTTGGAGTAGATATTAAGTCAAAAGTCTTATAATTGACCATGAAATGTAGTAGAGATTAAAGATAAATTTGGATAAAAAAAAATTATATACTAAGTAAAGTGCAAGTACCTCAGCTGAGTACTGTTTCACTGCAACAGTGTTTGTAATTATTGGGCCAATATCTGCTACAAACCTGTTAGTTTAATGCTGACATCTACAGTAATCTGAATTACAGGATAAAACAATGCATTTCTCATCTTTGTTTCAAGAATTCACCCACATCTTCAAATACACATAAGAGATATTAGTCGCAGTTCAAAGGTAAAACTAGCAGAATAACTGATATTACTGCATGTTCCTACTTGTGCAGTAATGTTTTCATATTTATTGTTGTTGGGCTCAGTTTTAATTAAAGTAGTGATATTTCCTTGAACTTAATTTCTAGATTTTTATTTTGTATTAGTAATGTTTTCCCATATGAAAAGTAACAACAGCTACATCATTTAATGTCATACTGTGATTTTTGTGGACAGGACACATCCACATCTATGTAATGCCTAATATTTTTAAGTAGACACATGTACCTACAAGCTCTGTCTATTTTTATTTTTATTCTCTTTTGTATTGGCTTCATTATTATTTTTCTATATCACAGATTTGTTACAGTTTGTACTTAATTCATTTTCTGCACAGAGGCTTTATTATAATGTTCTTTTTTCTGCTGTTGCCCCTTCTCGGAGGGCCTCGGGGTTGGTTTGGGCATGGGGAAAAAATGATATAAAAGGCAATGTATAATGTATGCACTGTAATTCCACGTCTTCGTATGTGCGGTTACATTGCTCAAAAAAAAAAAAAAAAAAAAGATATGCTACATACCTGTTAGCTTAATTCTGACATCAAAAAGGATCTGAATTAAAGGACAAAACGATGCATTTTTCATCTTTGTTTCCAGAATTCACCCACATCCTCAAATACACACGATAGGAGATATCTGTGATTAAAAACAGGTGAGTTTCTCTTTTGTCTGTGGATGGAAATCTCAGTTCTTTGGGCCAAAATGCGTTCCAAAAGTCAGTGTGCGTTAGCCAAATCAAGTAGATATCATGCATTTTCTCTTTGTGCTACTATTTCTCCACTTGTGCCAAGGAAAGACACAACGCAGGGAATTCTGCGCGTTGTTTTGTCTTGGGCTCAGACTCCTAAAGCCTCGCATTAGCTTTGGTTGAATGCAGCGTAATACTCCGAATACGGCCTGTGGATTTCACATATCGCACACAGGAATCTGGAGTATTTGCGGAAAGGATAATAATGACCTTTAAACAGCTTTCTGAAAAGAACGCTCAACAGTTCCTTTATCAATTTCAAGGGAAAAAAGACATTTTACAGAGGCGGGTTGACAGTTGCAATGTTGAGACTGTTTTTATTCTCATAAAGCAATCAATGTAAGTGTATATATAAGATTTGTTTTTCTATAAATATAAAGGTTCTCTTCATAGCAAATGCAAAGGAAATGACTTCAAAGCCATGACTATTGTGGAGCCGTCAACACAATAAAAGGATTATTATGAACCGGAAGCACCGTGTGGAAGAGCATTTGACAAGAACACAAGTCATGGTGTGTGTGTGTGTGTGTGTGTGTGTGTGTGTGTGTGTGTGTGTGTGTGTGTGTGTGTGTGAGCCGAGCTGCACTGACAGCAGCCGCTCTGCTTTTCAACACAAGGCTTCCTTTCTTTCTCCTGCAGTGGAAGACATGCGAGCTGCTCTTCAGCCCCACAGTGCAGACTCGCAGCTACGTTCACCAAGGCTCCAATTACTCCCATCAACCCAAGTCTCCTCTGCACAACAACAGCCACACTCATCCTCTCAGAAAACACAAACACAGAAAAACAACAAGGAACTCACCGTACATGCACCAAAAACCTCTCCCAACATCGAGTACATTTACAGTGTTTTACTTCGGACACCCCTCCAGCTTTTTAATGTTCGACAACAAATTTAGATGAGGTTTTTTTTTTTTTTTTCTCTCTTTTTGTTCTTTTCCTCAGAGCCGTTGTGAAGTAAACGTTAAATTCCACAACATGTTTTCTTAAAGTGACCCACCCTGAGGATAAATATGCACATGGAGATCAGTTCAGCTAATAAAGACGATAAAATATAGAATTAATTTCATTATCTGACCAATCGAACTGATCTCTGAAACTAACAGCTTTTTTTTACAGTGAATTATTTGCAAAAAATACCTCACGTGTTGCGTAGAATATGTTAAAAAACAGAAAATCAGCTTCTATTCAGACTGCATTTTCTACAAATCCAATCAATCCTATAAAAGCAAAGGTTTTCTGTTCTGAAATGAGGAAAAAACATCACATCCTTACATTTTAAAAGCTAAAAACATCTTAATAATTGGCTGATTTTCTGTAAAAAGTCCAATCAGTTTAATGCTGTTCACACAATACTGACCTTACGTTAACGTTTCCACGTGTTTTCTCATCAAGTTGAATTTGGGATAAAGACTTTTTTACTTCTGTATTATGATAAAACTATGATTCTCAAGCAAAACACAAAAGCTTGAGGGGTGTCCAGTTGTTTTTCAGTCACTGTGTGCATATACTCTGGAAATTAAAGGTTTTCTGCAGGATTCAAAACAAGCTACCTTTGATGTAACTAAATACAAATGTCACATTAATGTTTTGAATCATTAAAATCATCGTTATAAAAGGACCATACCAGCATTTCTGCCAGATGTAATCATCTATTATTGATTATTTTTACAGCTAACCGTGGTGGTTGTTATTCTTGAATCTGTTTTCTGTTGTTTTCACTGTGGTTTAAGAATTCATTTATGACTTTGGTCATAGTCGGGGCAGAATTTAACATCTCATATCTGCATTAGAAGTGGAATCAAACTGAAGGATAGGCTTGCACAGGGAAAACTACTGGGCAAACATATTGTCTTTAAAAAGAGTAAATTTGGCTCCATATTGAGTTTCAGAGCTCTACCCACAAAGTAACTGTTACTCTTTTTACAGACGGAGCAAATGTAATCTGAGTAGAGTCCCATTTTCTTCAGTCTGAGAACACTTCAGTGTGTGGAGAACAGGTCACACAGTAGTGGCCGGAGGATCGCTGTGATGAGCCCAGCGTGCAAAAACACAGGTATGGTCCTTTAAATAGGCAGGATTGTATGAGCTTTAAATGGAAAGGAATGTTAAAAGTGTCAGGGCCGGAGCTCAGGCCACAACCATCTGTCACAATGACTCACATTCACAATCTGTGCACCGTTTCTCGTCCCAGACTGCTGACATTTCCCTTCTGAAGCAGGCGACTGCTGCCGGACTGTACAACAGACACAAACTACAGCTGCTTAATCAGGATAAGAGGGAGCCACGAGGAAGCACTTGGGTTTCACGGGACTCTGCTTAGAATAGAGCTGCTGCTCAGAGGCAGTTCACTGATCAAAGCCACACACACCCACTGGTGTCCACAGTCAGTCAGGTCATGAGACCCCGGGTCCTGGATGGTCAGCTGGCTCTTTGTGATGATTAAGTACCATTCCATTACGTCCAGAAGTAGGAAAAAAGGCATTTTTTTTTTTTTTAAAAAAAAGGAAGAATTTTTTAAAATCTTTAAATACAAATATATACTTACAAAAATCTCACAAATGTGTATGTACATTAAAAAACATATGGAGTGTCTCTGGAAGTCTGAGAAAAGACCAAAGAAAGTGATCAGAGGGACTCCTTCAGTCGGTCAGTCCCAGCTCTGCTTCTGGGCCCAAACACCACATCACACTGTGGTTTCCCCCTGTTTACTGTTGGCCAGTCTCGTGTAAAACCGCCTCCAGGAGTTGAGGGTTTTCCCAGACCAGATCCAGAACCCGGAGGTGATGCCCACGATGAGCGTCATGAGATATTTGATCATGAAGACGGTGAAGTCGGGGCTCATGTTGGGGTGGTTCTGGACGGGACAGGGCACGGCGTAGGTCTTACACGTCTGGCTGATCCACGTCCTCTCCCACTGCTCTCTGAAGGCCTGCTCGTAGAAGTAGCAGGCGATGACGATGGTGGCCGGCACCGTGTACAGGACGCTGAAGATGCCGATCCTCACCATCAGCTTCTCCAGTTTCTCCGTCTTGGTGCCGTCGTGCTTCATGATGGTCCGGATGCGGAACAGGGACACGAATCCCGCCAAGAGGAAGGACGTGCCGATGAACAGGTAGACGAAGAGCGGCGCCAGGACGAAGCCTCGCAGGGCGTCCACGCTGTTGATGCCCACGAAACACACCCCGCTCAGCACGTCTCCGTCCACCTGACCCACGGCCAGGATGGTGATGGTCTTGATGGCGGGGACGGCCCAGGCGGCCAGGTGGAAGTACTGGGAGTTGGCCTCGATGGCCTCGTGGCCCCACTTCATCCCGGCCGCCAGGAACCAGGTGAGGGCCAGGATGACCCACCAGATGGAGGAGGCCATGCTGAAGAAGTAGAGCATCATGAAGAGGATGGTGCAGCCCTCCTTCTTGGTCCCCTGCACCACCGTCCGGATCTCGTTGTCGAACCTGTCGTTGCAAACCACCTTGTCTTCCAGTAAAAATCCGGCGATGTAGGCCACGGACACCATGGTGTAGCAGCCCGACAGGAAGACGATGGGCCGCTCCGGGTAGCTGAAGCGCTTCATGTCCACCAGGTAGGTCAGCACCGTGAACAGCGTGGACGCGCAGCACAGGACCGACCAGATCCCGATCCAGATCCGGGCGAATTTCAGCTCCTCCTCACTGAAGTACATCATCCCGTGGGAGCGCTTGGGTTCGCACGGAGCCCCGCAGTTCTCCTGGCCCAGGAAGCGGTAGTTGAGGTACGGCGGCACCCGGAGCGACGCCGGGCACCGGAACTGCCCGTTCCCGGGGTCAGGAGGCGCGCGCTCCGTGGGGGAGAACCCCGGCGGGTCCGAATCCACGCGGTCCGACATGTTCTGGCCCACGCACAGCTCCCCCGCGCCGTGGACCGGGAAGGACTCGCAGGCCAGGCTGTCGGGCCACTGGAAGCCGAACTTGTTCATGAGCGCCTCGCAGCCCTGACGCGCGCGTTCGCACAGAGAGCGGCACGGCGGCAGCGCCTGCTCCAGCACCGTGCACACGGGCGCGTACATGGAGCACAGGAAGAACTTCAGGTCCGGGGAGCACTGCACTTTGACCAGGGGGTAGAACTGGTGCACCTCCAGCCCCGCGTCCTCCTGGTTGGTGTGTCCCAGCAGGTTGGGCATGATGGTCTCGTTGTAGGCGATGTCCGTGCACAGCGGGATGGAGATGGGCTGGCAGAAGCCGTGCTCCGGGATGGACATGCCGCGGTCCCCGCCGCCGTACTGGCCGTTCACCCCGAAAATCCCCACGTTTAGGAGCGGAACCAAAGCCAGCAGAGCCGCGGCCGTGCGCAACAGCGTGTCCGGAACCATGGTGAGCCGGAGCCGCGGAGCCACTTTGTGCGCGTCGCTCAACAAACTTGCGCTCCTTCCGCAGACGCACGCACTTCCCTGAACGCTCTTTGTTGTGGGCTCTTCTTCGGTCTCCCGGCGGAATTCTGCGCTCCTTCCCCCGGACCTGGAGTCCCGGTGGGATAAGACGGCACCGCGGAAACACAGAAGTCCCCAGTTCTGAAGCGCAAACTGGGATCACTGGTTAAATCCAGGGGAAAAAAACGCGTCTCCTCCGGGAAAGGGGCCGCTCCGCTCCGCTCCTCCGTGCGCCCGACACTGCGTCCGTGTGCCGCTCCAACTGTTGTGAGCCCAGACCAGCCACCCTGCAGTCAAGTCCAGGAGCGCACACAAGCACTTCCGCCGCACGCCTTCCAAATAAAAGCCAGGGCACAGCACTGCACATGCGCAAAAGAAAGGCTGAGCAGAACACGTGACTGTACAGTTGGATCCCCCACAGACTGTAAAGGGTTAACTCATGCACCTGCGTCAGCTGGTGGAAGGTTTCTTCAACTCCAACATGTCATCGCATCATGTCAGTGTCAACAAGAATAAACACTTTCACATTTGTGCGTCAAATTCAACACAATCAACAATAAACAAAAACAACCAATCAGCTGTGTACACAATAAAAACAACAAATACAAACTATAAGAAAAAAAAAGTACAAAAATAGGAAAATACACACTATGCATGCAACATTCATCTGTTAACTATTTGATTTTATTGTTTTTACAGAATTTTTTTATAGTTGTGTGTACTTATGTATTATTTGTAGTGTATTCCTTTGAATTGTTTTGTTTTTCTGATGTACAGCACGATGAAGACGCTCTTGTCTACATGTGCTGCATAAATAAAGTGGACTGGATTAAATATGGATTATTTTACAGCTTACAAAACAGTAGACTTGGATCTTTCTTAGTATTATTATTCTTTTATTTATTTAACATATATTATAGCTCTATAACAGGCATATTTATATATCTCACTAGTTAGCTAGTTTTCTAGCTAACAGCATAGGTGACTAGAAGATAACTAGCTGATGTAATGTCTTCAATCTATATATGTATGCTGCTTCACTTTAAGTCTTTTTTTTAATTTAAATTTTAATTATAACAATATTTATATAAAATTATATCCATTTTAACATAGCCCACCTTAATAAAGTGCCACAACAACAACAATAAAAGTGAGCTAACTCGCTGCTGTTCCATTATACACTCTATGCTCCCACTTTAATATTAGGAAAGAAGTGAGGAAAATGAGTTTATTTAAAATTGTTGAATGGTTTCAGTATAAAAAATGTTAACTAGTAAGTTCAGTTAGCTAACTAGCTGCTGTTCCATTATATAGCCTGTGTAGATATACTGGTTTGTGCTGTTTTAGTTCATTTAATTCAGACGTTTTTCAAACCATAATATTATTTTCATATCATATCATCACAGTTTACTTCAACACAGAGAAAAAAAGGGGAAAAAGCAAATTATCCAAATTGTCCTGTGGCTTTAAGTGTAAACCTAAGCAGATTTTAGATCATTACTTGGGTTTAAAATTTAGTTTAAACTTGTTTATATGTTGCTTTATTCACAGATGTCATATTTGATATGCGCACCCTTACAGGCTTCTGTAACTGTAAAACATCTGGTGTAACACATAACCTGCCTTCATATGAAAGTGAGAAGAAACACATTTTAACTTCTTATTAACTGGAACCAAAAGATTTAAAGTTCCCTTTGACAAGGCACAACTGAACAGCGACAAGTACCAAGAATCAAATGAAACAAATTAGGTTCATTTGAGGCAGAAATAAGTTAAAATGGAGCTACACACTATCATGAAATCACATTATAGTATAATTTTCTGTGTGAGATGATAAAATATTCTCAAACCCACTTTAAATGAGTGAGAAAATATCAGTTCCGTCTGTTTCACCTTATTAGTGAACTGTACTGGTACACTTCCTGTTCACACTGGTCTGATTGTGTCCAACTTTGCAGATGCACAGATTTTTTCTCTCTCTCTCTCTCTCTCTCTCTCTCTCTCTCTCTCTCTGTGGATGGTGGGGGTTTGCTTGGGAGGGTCTATATTTTTCCTCATGTTTGCCTGAATTGCAGAGGTTCATTTCAGTTCAGGATAAAAAGTCCTGCCAACCATCTGCAACTTTAAGACCCCGACTACAAATCATGTACACTCAGTAATATTCTGCGTTTCGTCACGGTGACAGTAAACTTTTAGATCTTAATTCGTGGATTTCCATTGGCTACGGTTCCAAGAACTCACTGGTTTCCTTTAACATGTGTCTAGTATGAAAATCAATTAACACACGACTGGGACTCGAATGTGTTGTGTAACTACAAGTGACAGGTCTGGAGTTATTTTATCAATTAATCATTTTAATATGAGAAGTGTTTTCAGTTTGATGATACTGGAATCCCTGTTTTTTCTTACACAGCCTCCACATTATAATCTCTAACGGTAAAGACATGTTTTAGTGAGTGTTATTATTTTTTTCAATCAATATTTCTGCTCTGTGGTCGTCTGAGCTCCATTCAACACAAACAGTTAAACAGAAGTGTTTACAGACGGACCAAACACGACTGCAGCAACAAAAACATGGAAGGGAAATGGTCTGAAGGTTACTTTCAAAATGGGTCTGAGGGGTTTTTATTAATAAGAGACAACAAAACCATCAATACTGTAAATGCTAAACGAGTAAAACCTTGAAGAAGTGTTAGACATGTGTTGTTGCAACTTAAAAATGTAATATTTATCCTAATGTTTCTGTCTTGGTTGACTACACACATTTAGACAGCTGTCCCAGTTGTGTTTTTAACATGTATATTTGGTATTTAGAGTAATAATATGTCTAGATTTAGATGTTTTTAATAGTGATAATTTCAGCTGTAACACACAACACATCCCCTGGGATTAATAAAGTAAAATACTCCTATTCTGAGGATTTTATGTAGATTATCTCAACAAAATTTCACACAGTTTAGTACTTTTCTCATTAAATTTGCAGATTTGTGATCGAGTCCATTCATCCCATTTTCTTCATTTCTCTGACCCACTGGTGTCTGGTGTTCCCACTGGACGTGTCTGTGTACCATCAGTTCAGTCACAGGCAGGTGTGACTCCGTTTTCTTCCACCTCTATCCTACGTCACTGACACAAACTTTCACCTGAACTGAACTGTGGGCAGTCGTACAAGTCCCCAGCGTCCCCACGCACACAAACACACTGGATACCGTACCTGTCTGTCTGTAGATACCACTGTCTCTCTCTCCTACAGTACACGTGAGGTTTTCTCAGCAGACTGTACAGACGTACGTCTGCAGGCGTCAGTGCACGTGTTCACCTGTGTGTTCAACACATGCAGTCTGACATCACAACTAACTGTTCTCAGGCTGGTTTCACACCTACTTCGTTTGGTCCGCTTAAAACGGACCAGAGTTCGTTTACCTGGGAAGTCCAGACTTTGTTTCAGGTGTGAATACAAACATGCAAACTCTGATTGGAATCAAACAGGTGGTCTGGGACCCAGACCCAGACCCAGACCACCTAGAAGGGGTGGTCTGGGTCCGCTTCCAGATGGACTCTGGGATGGTTCCCCTCTGGAATACAACCAGCCTTGAGCTGAAACAAACCAAGGAAACATGTGCCTTTTCTGTCCTTGACGAGCCACCGTAGCCGAGCCTCATGGGTGGTCAGAGGTAACAGCGGCAGCCATGAGCCGTGGACCGACGTGGACCAATGAGGAGACAGAATGTCTCACTGACATTTGGTCCCATGTCCATGTTATGAAAGTGGATGAGCTGTTCTGGACCGTTAACATTATTTTCATTCATTTGTGTCTGGAAAAATAGAATACATATTCTGAAAACTGTAACTGCTCGTTGGACCTCCATGTTTGTTTTCATCAACACCTGCCGTCTCTGATTGACCCCGCCCCCAACTTTTCTGTCCAATGCCAGTGCAGTTCGTCACATGCTTCTGTTTACACATTTTGCTCCAGTAGCAAAAAGTCCAATGAGAATGGGATCCGACCCAAACAGAAACAAACAAAGTCTGAGTTGGATCCAAACCACAGAAGTGGACCACAGGACCAGGTCCAGGTCCAGGTCCAGGTGTGAACTTCATCTGATTAGACAGTGCAGATTCTGTGCTGGGTTGGCCTGTTCCCTTCATGTTGCCTGGTGTCCTCCAGGTTCTCCAGTGCCCCCCCACTGTTCAAACAGGTACAGGTTTATTCTGCAGACCACGGTGGTGAAGATCAGCTGGAGCTGGTCCAGGAGCCACTTCAACGGCAGCTCCCTGCTCCTCATGTGTGCTATGTGCTAATGCTAACTGCTAATGCTAAGTACTGGGTGTTTTAGGATGGGTACAGTTCAGACCTCACATTTCCACACAGGTCTAATAAAGTGAGTCGACCTTTAACCTTTAACCTTAAATTAATATGTTATGTCATCTATCAACATCTAGAAACTATTCTAGTGTTTTAATTTGACTGGAGAGAGTTGGCAACATTATTGACTTTTCCATTGACCCTCAAATTGTGCAAATAGAACTTGTGCAAAAACATGTACCTCATGGTAAACCCCACTATTTTGCCAAAACTCTCATTTTTCAAGAAAAGTTTTTTCAGCACTGGCAGTTTGTAGAGATTCATTTGTAGAGTCCTATTTCACAACAAGGTTTAAAACAGGCTTTGAAAAAAGGTGGCAAGAGGTGGATTTTTGGACGTAGCGCAAATGGTGTGTCATATAAAAGTGTAATGGAAAGAGCTTTTTCTGGAACTGGAGTCACATGAATAAAAAAACACGATGTTTACGGACGTTACAACAAATGAAGAAGAAGAAACGTGTGTGTGTGTGTGTGTGTGTGTGTGTACACACACCAGGAAACCAAAGCATTTTTTAAATGTCGTGTGGGATAGAGGGCTAATATAGAATAATACTGAATCTATCTGTAAACCAACCCCATGTTCATGGAATGACTTTTCATGTCATCTCGCAATAATAAATAAACAGATCATCACATTTGTGTTTTAATGGAAAAACTGACATTACACACTCCTGTTTTTCTGACATTTGGTAAATATGGGGAAAGTTCTGAGTAGATGTCTGATGGAAAAGTGACCACTGACTCTTTTTGCAACAATGTGCAGTGCTAGCTGCTGTTAGCATAGAAATGTAGCGTACAAAATTGTAACAAATGACCAGGTCTGAGCACAGCTGAACTCCAAAACAAAGCTAAGTCGCACAAACATTTGCAAATGTTCCATATTTCACCTTTAATCACAACCACACAGAGCCATAAAAAGGATAAAACAGCTGATGAGGGACTGGACTGACGCAGAAAACAGCGGTTAGCTCCCAAACGGTGTCGGACATTTGCAGTGTTTGCATGTGACGGTTCATAGAAGGACTTCTTCAAACTCTGGTAACTGGACATCTGTCCAGCCGCTGACGTCCTGACTGCAGCGTCACACTGACATGAACCCAAAGACAAAACCCATCAGCACAGTGTGTTTGCAGACTGCAGCTCGTCTGCCTCGCTGTTCTGCACGGCCCAGGGAAGAAAAGCCGCATTCCAGTGTCAGTGTGCATTTTACACTCCTGCTCCCAGACAGACAGACTGCGCTGCCAGCTGGAACGCTTGGCTCTCATCTTGTCCACATTAGGGTTTGTATGTATTTTTCCACCTTCAGCTGATTTCGTATAAACAGATTCCTCATGCTCAGGCCGATTACAGGAAGTTATGGCTCAACTTGTGTTGGCGAAGAACACCTAAACTGCAGCCCACAAAGCAAAGCAGTGTACGGTCTAATGCGTGTTCACTCCTGGGAGAGGAGATGCAATTCATATGAAGATGAACCTTTAGGATTCACAGAGAGGCCTTAAAAACCACACATTAACAAACACTGAATCACATCAACACACACAACACACCGAACACACAACGGGATGTAACATCAGCTGTCAGTTCACAAATGAAGTTATTTTGAATGAAACCCAGTTCAGATGTCTTGGTACGAGAGCTGCTCCAAAGCCAGAGGGATGATGACAACATCCTGTGTTTGAGCTGAACAGTGATCCTCCAACGACAAAGCAACAGGAAACGGAGACCAGGAGATAAATGGACTGAAGCAGAGTCCGTAAAACACCATCTGGACCAAAGATTTCAACATCATTATTAGAAACTAGTCAAATGTGTGTGGTAGTTGAAAGAATAAAGACTGAAATAATTGAACATAAGTTAAACACAATAACTATAAAATGATATCAAATGCAGGAAAATGAACCCTCAAAGACCCAACCAGCCTCCAGTAACATTAAGTATCTGCTGATTGAAAGTGTTTATTAACTCCACATCCACTAATTCTATCAACACATTAAATAATTCCGGTAAAAATGCAGTTTCTCAGCTTTTCTCTGGCATCAGATAAGACCCATTTGGACGTTCAGAAGCTCCATACTGAACATGGAAACACTCATTTTCTGTAACATTGATTCACAAGTAAAACAAATAAAATGCACTTTTTCTTCAGTTTTGTTTGGATATAATAACCTTGAATGTACTCTGAGGTTTAATGGACATCTACACAATCAGTAAATAAACCCCATGAATAAAAACAGTGTCCAACATTATGTTTTTGAAGAGAATACATGGGTTCAAGCAGATTAATGTAATGTTTCCATTCAGATAAATCACACATTTTAACGAAGTAAAAAAAAAAAAAAAACAGCAAAAATATCAGTTTGAGTCTGTTTACTCATGGTTTGATTTCTTTTTCTATATTGTAGTTTTACAGACAGAAAGACAGAAAGTTTGGTTTGCTCTTTACAGCTGTTCTTTGTATTTGTAAATTATGAGTGTTGCATAAATATTATAAAGTCTGATAAAATATTTCCAGTTTTTAATTTGTGGTTCTTTTTTCTTTCCATGACAGAACTATTCATCCTAAAATGGCTCTGTTGTTGGTCTGGATTCATGTCTGTTTCATTAAATAGACTTTCTGGTCCTTTCTAAGTTCCTATGTTTGGACATTTATTTTTAGTTATAGTTTATTTTTTTACCAGTTAATTCCACTGTCCTGTACAAAATGAACTGTAAAGATCTAATATCTGCTTTTATAGATGCCGACTGATTTTATTTTATATCTGACAGAAGTACAAACCCATCACTGTCTGAAGGATGAGACATACATGTAATAGAAAGAAATCAAGTAAAATAAATGCATAGAAATGATCTTGTCTTTCATGGTCATCGACAGCAGAAAACTGAACTTAAACATAGACAAAGTAGGTTTGTGTCGTCGAGTCAAAGCTTCACAGACGAACCCGAAGCATTTATAAATTTTATTTCAGGTAAAACAACATTAAACAACATTTACAGAAGGACATTACATCTTCCATAATAACATTACATACAGGTCGTAACAAATAATGCAACAGCTATTCTACTATATACTATATTGTTTCACTTGATGAAGTGACTGACGACACTTCTGTTTTCCAAACCACGTGTGAAAATGATTTCAGTGCAGCATACAAAAAGAAAAAGAAAAACGCCAGAGAAGCCTGTTGGAAAAGAAGTTGCAAACACAGATTCAGTTGTTTTTTTTGTTTTTGTTTTTCTTTTTTTTTCAGCACAGCGAGGATGCACGCTTAAGTTTTCCAACCAATACCATTTCTTCCCACCAAAAATAAATGTTTGTATATTCATAAAGGATTTCTCTTTGATAGCATTATGGGGCGACATTTATAACCCTGTATACAAACATAGTGGAAGCATCACTATTGGACTTTTCACCACGTTTTTCCCGCCTTTGATATTTCTGGTAAAATATTCGCTTTTCTTTCATTTTTCCTGTCACAGTGCTTAATGTGCAATTTCACCAAGTCTTTCCTTCACTGGACTCCATTTCAGATCTATGAAGAACATTCAAGTTTGAGCAAGAGCGCCTTCAGGGACTCTGCCCACACACCACTCAAAAATATATGTATGTTTCCGTCCGAGACCGCGGGCTGATAAAGACCGCACGGCGCTAAAAAGAAGAACCCGTGTGTGCCACACAGGAAGTGCGCACAAAGAGAAAACATACCAAAAATAATTATTCAGCCGCTAATACTGCCTGCAATCCCTTAAAGCCACACGAGGCCGGGCAATCTGCGCACAGCTCGATGGTATTAACCCTCTTCTGTCACGCCGCTTTACCGGCATTACCCGCCGCCTCTCCTCCCCTTTTTCTCTGTCGCACAATCGCAGCCCGCGGATGACACTGAAAAGCCGCCAGATAACTTCAAGTACAGCGTTTTTTCTGCGAGCTCGCCTCAAGTCTGCGGTGAAGGTTAATTTACAAGGTAGGCTGTTTGTTTCTGCACCTCAGGCAAAGCGCAGGAACATCAGTTATTTATTTATTTATTTATTTATTTATTTCGATTAAGGGCAAAGCAAGTGCATCAGTGACCGTACAGGCTGGAATGTAGGGCGAAACGGATTCTTCTTTAAAGTGCTTTCTTTCTTTCTTTTTTTTTTTTTTTTTTTTTTAACGCTATCAGGGGGAGTTTAGTTGGTAATTATTTCGTTTGCATCAGTGGAGCTGCGTCATATATTTGAAGCAGTATTGCCCATGTTGTAGAAGCCAATAATATGATAACAACCGATAACGTAATAACGGCCGATAACATAATAAATTTGACATTTTTAAAACGTAACAGGCCAATAACGTAATATCTGGCCAATAACGTAATAAAAGTCCTTAACCGATAACGTAATAGCTTTCAGCCAATAACCTTACAACTTACTACGTTATTGGCTCAGTTATTACATTTGCAAAGATTTTTTTTTTACCGGGCCAATAACGTAATAACCAGCCAATAAGTTATAACGTCATTGGTTCAGGACTTTTATTACATTATCAGCTGTTCTTACATTATTGGCTCCCACACATGAGGTAAAATCTTCATTTATTTGTGTTTCCTATCTCTGAAAACACACCAAAAAAAGGTTATAGATGATGCTAAACAGGGAAGATGGGGCACAAAATCTATCAACTTTGTTCTGTGCAAAAATATACTCCAAAATATTGTGATTATTCATTATTTATGTTAGTCTGGAGGAAAAAAAACATCCAAATCCACATTTTTCTACTTTTAGCAAAATCATTGATGACTAGCTTAATGAATTTTATCAATTTGTTTAGAAAATATAATTCTGTTTTCTATAGTTTTGTTCAATACTTGATACTGATTGGTTGATGATGCCATTCTATGATGTGATATTTCTCTATTTCTCTTCTCCAAACTGTAAAATCTAATGAAGCTAATGGTTTCATGAACGTCACTAGTCCTGCTTTCCCATTTATTTATCATTACAGTTATGGATGTTAGTGGTAATTATTCATAGGTATTGTTTTTATTGCATTATTTCTACATTTTGAGGGTGGAGAAAGAGCCATAAAAACCCAATGTCATTGCATTTTATTGTACTTGTGCCCCAAATGCAAACAAATAAATGCAAATGTGACTATTTTCTAAAGTTAGCGTTCGCAATATAATCAGTTTAGCTGTTAAATGCTATCTTTTCCCAAATGATTGTTTCTTTAGTAAACAGCCATGTAATAATCAGGATCATGTACAATGGGATGTGATGCAGGACTTCAATCACCTGTTGTAAATTATTTCCTAGGTGTTTTCATTGGAACCAAGCAGCCATATTAGGTTATAGAACCAACCTAATCGACATGTTCAGGAGTTTTTCCTTCCTAATTTCCTTGAAAAAATGCATAAGCACAGTTTAAAACCCATTTTCTACCCACCTGAAGGTAGAAATACAGTATAACCCTCATTCTAAAGCCAGGTTGGGATGTCACATGTAATTAGTAACGATGAAAGTGTTCCTAAATCTGGACAAATGGCTGAAAAACGTCCTTTGGCAAACCTACATTTTAATCATCTACAGGTAAACATGTGGCTAGGCTTCAGGAACATATTTGCACAGAAAAAGCTCAATGGGTTCCAGCCCCTATATACAGTCGCAGAAAAAATGATCAGACCATCAAAAGTCCTCAGAAACTATGGTTCTGCAGTCCAGTCCTAACTGCTGTGTGTGTCATGTGACTAAAACACACAGAAAAGAAAACATGGAATGAATAAAAGCACTGTTTTTGTCAGAACAATGACATAAGAACTGAAGGGATTTGGGTTTTTATCCAGAAAACATGTTCAATGCATAGATATGAGCTGTGAAATTCAACTACTATGAGCTGTTTGTGTTGTTCTCATTACATTTGTCCAAACAGATGGACCTTTAGTTGGACCAGGCAGTAAAATGAACCAGAAACTGAAGAAAACATGGTGAGCTAATCATTTTTTCTGCGGCTGTATTCCACTGTAGTAGCTTTGATGAACCATCGCTCTGTGGACAGAATGGAGGGGCGGGGCGTCTGGTCTAGTTTTAACAGTGAGCGCGAGGGCTGTAAGGAAATATCCTTCCACAATATATCGTAATATTTAATTTCATGATACTGTATCGATATTAAAAATGACTGTATCGATATTTTTAGGTATTTATTCAAATGCAGACATGGCGAGTGTTCATTTGTTTTTTTGTTTATATTTTATTAAATATTATCTAACAGTGTTTTGTTAAATAACAGCATTTCAGTCATCCTAAAAGCAGGTTTTACTGTCTGAAAGAAGCAGATGTTAGTTCCTCTGCTGGGATTGCACAAAGATAATGTTACGATTCAGGGACTGAACACTACGCATTCTGTTCACAACTAATAGAATGTGAACATTTGAGCAGGATCTGAAACTGTAACGTCTGTAAAACATGATTGAAGTTTGACGTTTTTACAGAGGAACATTTTGTGATATAGCAGTTCTGATCAAATAAAATGGGTTTAGTAGTTGTGCATATTTCTGTTGTAATTCAATTTTTACAGGAAATAATGTTTTTAAAAATGACACAAAATAAACAAAAAAAATTACCTTGTTAACAGTATCATGACATATCGCGATATATCGTATCATGATCTTAGTATTGTGATTTGTATGGTATCGCCAGATTCTCTAATACACAGCCCTAGTGAGCGCTAGTAAAAAAAAATCTGAATCGGAAGCTTTCATTTTGCCAAACAGATCCAAATTGAGTGGCCGTGAAAGGGGCTGCAGGTGCTAGCGGTATCGTAGCTGACAGGACAAGTGGAGGAAACGTATCCTTGCAGGCAAGACATCTATAATATGAACATGAATGTGTGTGTACGTGTTATAAGTCAGTGTAAGAGGCCATCGAGCGCCGTGGTAAGTGTCCACAGTTCTTATTATCATGACCTCGCATATGCAGCCGTGTGTCTTTAATTAACAGCGCAGGGCCTTTATTATTGTTTCAGTCAATTCCAAACTGATTGATAAAGAGGAAGCCATTGTATTGATATTAACTTCACAATGATCACCATACTTCTAAGCTGTAATATTCAAATATTTTCACACAAAACATGAAAAGAAAGTCCAAAAAACAGTATAAACATCTTTGCAGATGACTCCACGTTATTCAGCCGACTTTCATAGTCGCGGTGTTGGAAGGAATTCCAACACGTTTAGGACATGTAGGATGTTGAGGGGCACACATATGGGGAGGGGGGGGGGGGGGGGGCGGTAGAGGGACTCTGAGTTATTCACCACCTACACTCCACATACTGCACACACACACTAACACACACTAACACACACTGCAACTCATCCATGCATTAATTTATCAGATAAGAAAAGCTCCATCTTAATATTTGACTCCGGAAACCGGAAAAAAAAAAAAAAAAAAAAGGAGCACAAGTGACCTATTTGTGATGAAATATTGCAGATCTTCCAGCTGTAGCAGATCAAGTGAAAGGGAGGATTGTCACAGGCCAGCTCTCCAGTAGTCTGCACAGCCTATTGCCTCGCTGTTCCGACCGTTTGTACATTAGCTCCTAGAAGTGAATGGAAGCACCAGTGCTAAGCTATTGCCCATGTTTGATACACACTCACACACACACACATGCAGCTATCTATCACACACGGTATTGCGTCTGTATTCGTATACGGTCCCTGTTGTATGTTATGTGTGCACCGTCAACATCTGCAGAGGGGGAGGCTTTTAGATGTAACACCGACGTCATTATGGAGGTCCGTTACAGAACACAAGTGGGTCTTACTTTGGTAGTTTGACATCATTCCTCATCTTTCATGGGCTGTGACAACACTTTACTTTAGTGCAACATCATGTCTAACATCTTTATTCTATATTGTCGATAGCAGTGCAATTATTTAAAGCTGGTCTACACAAAAGTATTCTTAAAGGTGAAAGTGATACAGCATTAAAGTGTTTATTAAGATCCTTCCATCTACTGAAACCAAAGTATATTCTCAGCTTAAAGGTTAACTCACTTTATTATCACTGGAGGGAATTCAGACTGGATTTCACCCATAATACTCATAGCACCTAGCATTAGCATTAGCACTTAGCATGTTAGGAGCAGTGAGCTGCCACTGAAGGCGTAATATTTGGAATGGAAGCTTCAGATTTGTAAAATGATTAACTTAAAACAGCTAACAGACACAATCTGGACAAAAAGGCAGCAGTGGGGCTAAAATCAGGGTATTTTCCACAATACTGTATGATTTACAAAGAAAATATACAGTTGTTGGCAAAAGCTTTTAGCAGTTACATAATTGTCGCTTTTGCAAGTTTTCCTACCTTTTCTCAGAGGTACACACTTGGTAAATAAAGCACAATTTATGCGAACAGTCAACTTGTGTCACTGCCAAAGCTTCTGGCCACAACTGTTCATGTATTTTTTTGTTTATTTTCACTTTTATAAAACTGTAAAAGAGCTGAAACGATGTGGTAAGTTTTATTGTCAAGATATCAGTCCATTAGATATCCATCCATTAGTTATCTGTCCGTTAGATATCAGGACAGCTAGCTCCAACTGAAAATAACAGAAAAGTTACAATGTGATATCATGACTTGCGTAAATATACACACCATATTTAATTGATGTGTTCTCTGTACGCATGATAAGCTTTCATGTGTGTGTTCACGCCGTTATTAGCCTCCTGTCCAACCTGAATCGATGCGTCACATACTAGGATTATGTGGGCCGGAGATCTTGGCCTAAATTGACACCTGATCAAATGGTGTTGAATAACACACAAAAGGTCGGTATAGCACGCCAAACGGCCTAAGAACTGGCGTGACATACAGCGCCATTTATTGAGATCAGTCTGAAAAATTAAGATCTTTATACATGTAGCTATTACACGTATTATTTTGGGTTTCAGCAGATAGAAAGCATTAAAATGGCCGTCATACTTCATAAGCAATGGATATAGGAATCCAACATGGCCGCCATTCACTACACAAACAAACAATATACAGTCGCGGAAAAAATTATTAGACCATCCAAAGTCCTCAAAAACTATGGTTCTGCAGTCCAGTCCTAACTCCTGTGTGTGTCATGTGACTAAAACAGACAGAAAAGAAAACATGGAATGAATAAAAGCACTGTTTTTGTCAGAACAATGACATAAGAACTGAAGGGATTTGGGTTTTTTTCCAGAAAACATGTTCAATGCATAGATATGAGCTGTGAAATTCAACTACTGTGAGCTGTTTGTGTTGTTCTCATTCTATTTGTCCAAACAGATGGACCTTCAGTTGGACCAGGCAGTAAAATGAACAAGAAACTGAAGAAAACAAGGGTGGTCTAATCATTTTTTCCATGACTATAATATCTTCTGTACCAGACTGCACTGAGATAACACCATGTATAAAACACATTACTGCAGCCTGTCAGAACATTAAACCTTCATGTTTCACAGTTTCATTGGTGTCAAACCTTGGACTGGTGAAGCTGTTCTTTGGTGAAAATGCTGATTGCAGTCGCTAAAACCTCTACAGTTAAGTTAGAAGACTGAAAACTACAAAAATAAGACCCAGGTGGCAAAGAAAAATGCTTTGTTTTTCTTAAATAATGCTCATCTATAACAAAAAAGAATATAAAATTAGTAAGTATCGAACATAAAACCTCCTACTGACCTCTTAAAGTCTTAATAACTAGCTGCTTTATTGTGATTAAACTACATCTGTTAATGCCAACAGAAGTACGATGACACAAATAAACACTACAATTAGCTTGTGCATTAACACGAAAGCTACACGTACCTTTAATTTCCTAAAATATAGATGAAACCTCCATCTGAAATACTTTCCGTTAACTCTGCTGAGTTACAGGACCTCCAAAATGGCCGCCAGGGGATGCGTCACACCTTCCGAAAGCCTCCCGTCGCTATTATTATTAGTTTTGGTTCAACTGTTTCGAGTCAAACCTGCTCAGAAAGAAATGGAAAACTTAATCTTTTCACTGACTGTATTATTTTTGTTCGTTTCCTGTGTGTGTTTGTCCGTTTATGTGTTGGCAAGAGCAGGAATAGTGGTGTGAAGATGAAGCAATATTAAAATCGTCCATTATATAGTTTCTAGATGAGTATATCGTACATACAAATATACATTCTTAAATAGGAGGCTAGTTACAAACACAAAACACAATATGTACCAATAGCAAAGTCCTTTTTGTTTATACTGTGACAATGATATAGGAGTTATTGGAACCTTATAAAAAGTAAACAAAATCTGCAAATGATAGCCTGAACTCTTAGATACCGTCCATAATGCACACATGCATCCATGTCTATGGGCGACACGCTCTCGTCTTCCCATGCACACACACACTCACTCACACACACACACACACACAAACACACACACATTGTGAAGGTAATAAATAAAGAGAACTGGGGCTCCTCCATTCGTCTGGATCCTCCATCTCAGCATGTGTGTCTTCATCTTTTTTTGTTTTACAACCGCCACCTGAAACACAGACAAAGGCACACAACACAGGTTCTGTCAGTAACACACTCCAGACCACCGCAAACGCTGAACTGATTACATTTCACAGTGTGCGTTTCCTTTCACCAGCGAACTCCAACATTAATAGAATTCACAGCATTTACACAAAGTCCTCTACTGTACGTCAGACTCATTCAAATGGACACAACTGGTTTTTTTCTCCTGTAAAACAAAGAAAGTGCAGGTTTTTTGGAGTGTTGTGCCCAGACTGTAACACTGCTACCATCAGACTGCACTGGCTGTTTGTTTAGTTCATAACTTAAACCTACTCAAATACAGCCATTAGCTCAATGCGCTGCAGTTTCCACAGTTTTAGACTCAATAAATGAAGTGGACTGAGTTTTAGTTACAACTTTAAACCTTCAGCAAAAGTAGATTCTGTGTTTTTTAGTTTGATTTATTTATTTATTGCATATTTATGGTAGTTTTTATTCAGCCCTACTTGCCTTTAATATTCTGTTTTCTATTTTATTCTCTTATCTTTCTTATGCTATAAAACTGAGACCTGGGTAACTACATTTTGTTGTATTATAAATCACTGATTGAAAGACCGTAAAGCTGAGTCTCATATACACAGCTGTGGCCAAAGGTTTTGGACTTTTCTCAACTTTGCTGCTTCAGGTTTTTTTTTTTTTTTTACATTCATTTCCATGTTTTTCTGAGGTGCACTGAACAACAATTAAAGAATTATATTTGCAAATAAATCACATTTCTGCATCCCATAATACACACAGCATTATGCATTTGTGTCACTGTAAAAACTTTGGGCCCAGACTGTTGTTTCTCAACCTTTTTTGAACAAACGCCCACTCACGTCATCATGAGACTTCTGCCATTCAACCCCCCCCCCACACACACACACACAAAAAAAAAAAGCATACATTTGCCTTTGAGATAACATGCTTGTTGATACTGATACTTATACAATGTTATGACTAACGCCCCTCATTTCTGTCTCAGCGCCCCCCCCCCCCCCCCCCCCCCCTTCCAAACGCCTACCGGCTGTGGTCCCAGTGCCTACTCTTAATGGAGCGGTACCGTCCCCGTTGAGAAACACTGGCCTAAACTATATGTCAAATAAACACCAGATTAAGATGGTATTACATGGTCTGAAAATGGATTTTACTGCATTAATCACACACATTATAGAATGTATGAATGTACTGCACACTATGATTACTGTAGTTTAACCCACTTTCATTGCCTTCAATTGTACATTTTTATTATTTATTTAGTTTTGTAAAAACTGCTCTACTTTTATAGCCCAGACTTCTTCCTCATCCTCAGCCTTGTGTTTAATTTGCAGATGAATATGTGCAGTCATCAGTTTTGTGAAGATTGTTTGTGTTGTTGCAGAAGTGTCATGTTGTACAGAGGTGAATGTTGGCTGTGGAAGAACAACAGTCAGTATGTTGAGGGAAGGCAGAGGACAACACCAACCCAACCCAACATGTCATGCATTACACATGGTTTAGTTGAACTACATGACTGGATGTGGAGGTGGTGCAGCGGTACAGTGGTTAGTACTTCTGCTCCACCTTCCCAGAAGGTCCTCATGTTCGATTTCCAGTTGAACCGTGGCCTTTCTGTGTTGAGTTCGCCTGGTCTTTCCACGCTGTACTGATTTTTAGCATCAAACACATGTCTGCGTAGGTTAATTCTCCTGTCAGCGCCCTTGACCACGGTACTGATGAAGATCTGGAGTTGGTCCCTGAGCGCCTTCAACAGCTGCTGAATGCTAATGCTGTGTGCAATAGGACGGATAAAGGAAGTGAGTGAACGCTCAGTTTAACCTTAAATAAGACCACCTGTCTCCAAAACCTGGATGGAGCTGGACTCTGAAGACCTGCTGGTATCCTCCCTCTGGATTACACACACAGAACACAGACAAACACAAAACTCTACGACAGTGCAACACTGAACCCAATCAAACTGCAATAATAATAATAATAATAATAATAATAATAATAATAATAATAATAATAATAATAATTATTATTATTATTATTATTATTATTATTATTATTATTATTATAATAATAATAATAATAATAATAATAATAATAATAATAATAATAATAATTATAATAATAAACCTGCAGTAACAATAGCAATGCCATTATTTATCCAATATTTATCAAACATAAATGCACTATTTTTATGGACTCAATTGCAGATAGATTAATATTATTCCTATCTATATCATAATACTGGAAGGTGTGTGTGTGTGTTGTGTGTGTATCTGCATGGTTCTGAGAAATTGAGATGTTTTTATGTTTTTACTATTCATATTTTATGTCTTTTTCTTGTTTTATTCAACTTCAGTTTTATTCTTATTTTACTTTTTGTAAGACTGTATATTCTATTCTACTTTTCTATTTTACTTTTTAGTTTTGGTCATTTTATATTCATGCACTTTTCTTATTTTCTGACATATTGTTTTTTTATTGATATTATTGCACTGACAGGAGTAGCACGTCTAATTTAACTGCACATAATGACAATAAAAACTATTGTATTCTATTCAAATGTGCACAAATGACATTAAAAGAATATTATTTTGTAGGGATGATTTGTCTTATCTATGTTAATAGTTTCCAACATAAATGAAGTTCCACAGAAGAAATTGTTAAAATTAGATTTCAACCATTAATTTTCGTCCTTAATTCAAGTGCCATCATCAGTCAGTAGTCATTTTTTTCTGTTCATCTCAAAATATCTTTTATCATAATGCTTTTCTACGCTATCGCAAGAGGTCAACGAGAGACAGTATGAGTGAGCTCTTTATTATCCTACTGCACGTTCCATGTCAATCTGAAATACAGGATGAAGAACTGTAAAAGATGGAAAGAGGAGGAAGTAGATATGGACGAAGAGGATGAGGAGGGAGAACGAGATGAAAGGTGAGGAGGAGAGGACGGGAAGTCCATGGAGAGTGTACAAGAAGAAGAAGAGGAGGAGGGGGAGGAAGAGGAGGAGGAGGGGATGACAAAGAAGAAGAAGAAGAGGAGGAGGAGGAGGAGGGGATGAAAAAGAAGAAGAGGAGGAGGAAGAGGAGGAGGAGGGGATGAAAAGAAGAAGAGGAGGAGGAAGAGGAGGAAGAGGAGGAGGGGATGAAAAAGAAGTGGAGGAGGAGCAAGAGGAGGAGGAGGGGATGAAAAAGAAGAAGAAGAGGAGGAGGAGGAAGAGGAGGAGGAGGGGATGAAAAAGAAGTGGAGGAGGAGCAAGAGGAGGAGGAGGGGATGAAAAAGAAGAGGAGGAGAGGATGGGAAGTTGATGGAGAGTGTACAAGAGGAGGAGGAGGAGGAGGATGAAGGCTCCTAAATCATGCATGTCCTCTGTTTGGTCCTTTTCTGCTCTGACTTCCCTGTTTCCTGCCTCATGTTCTCTCTCTCTCTCCTCCTGTGTCTGTGAGTGTCGCTCGCCCACCCTTTGGTCATCATTTCCCCATGGACTCAGGTCTGCGATGTTGGGAATCTGCATTTGGGATGAGCGGCTGGTCTTCACACTGCACAGGTCCTCACAGTATCTGTGTGTGTGTGTGCGTGTGTGTGTGTGTGAATGAGTTTCTGCAGAACACGTGGGTGTAAAAGGTGCGTTCAGGGTCGAAGCGGTGTCATGTGAAGACACGTTTCAGAACTGTTGGATTTACAAAGTTAGGTTTACCTACTGTGACATGCACCAGGCCCAACCAATAATCCAGACAGAGCTGTTGGATGGTGCTGAGTTTGGAGGAGGGTGTGTTTCTCAACAGTGTGGAGTCCCTTCTGTCTTTGAACGCTCCAACATGGCTGACAGTGTTTGTTCACCACATGCATCTGGGATCAATTACATGAACAATCACTCTGAAGTCACTGAATTCAGCCCAGTACTGGTCCATCCTCCAAATCTACACGCTCCCTTCTGCACATGCTCTGTTCCATCGAGGTCAAAACTAATGTTTCCACAGATAATGGAACACATCCGTTACATGACATGTTCAACTGGTAACAAGAAACAAACAGCCACAAAAGTGCATCTGTTTGTGTCTGTCTGATGCAGACGTACCTTTTGAAACACAAAAATTATTTTCTCCAGTATTTTATGACACAGATACTACCTTATTGAACTTATGGGGATCTACTTTTAAAACCACAACTGATAAAATTGGTTTTCAACAAGAACAAGCCCTACGTGTCATAAATACAGTGGGATATTATGATCGTACTTATAAATGAGTTTACAGACTTGGTTTATGATGGAACAATGCACATCATGTTTAAAGCAAAAAACAAAACACTGTCAGATTGTGTGCAAAAGTTTTTTATAATGTCTAAAAGTAAATATGAGATGAGAGATGGATGCAAATTTATGTTACAAAAAGCTAAAAAAAGAAGTTAAAAATAGATGTATTTCTTTTAAAGAGGTTCAACTGCGGAATAGTGCGAATTTAAAACTTAAGCAATGTACTTCCTTTGTTCTGTTCAAAAAAGCATTATACGCATCTATGTCTTCTGAGAATATGGCTGTAATTGGGAAAAAAAAAAAAAAAAAAAAAAAAAAAAAAAATATATATATATATATATATATATATATATATATGTATATATATCAGTATTGGTTGCTGGTCTTTCAGACAGTTGAAGCTCTTTTCAGAAAATGCTCAGTTTCCTTATCGTACCAACTAAACAGGTAAACGTGTCCCTTCAGTCCAGTGTACCAGTTAGTCCAGTGGTTGTGTTTTCTTCCAGGTCAGTAAATGAACAGTTCCTTTGGTTTCTGTGATTTCACAGCAGAATGTGTGACGGTATTAAACTGAACTGTGTCAGTGAAGGAGCACATCTGAAAACAGCTGTCAATCAAATCGCATTCAGCCCTCTGACCCGTCCTCCGATCGGCGCGCGGAAGCTCGGCGTCCGGCCCGGCCGAGCTCCGCCCACGGCTCCGTTCGGTGTCATCGGGACGATAGGTGTCATGTGTCCAGTGCTGGTCCAGTCTGTAGTGGTTTTTCCAGCAGTTCCACTCAGTCCCATTGAAGTGCATGGATGCTGAGCGTCTACGGACAAATGCACTGAGCAGAGATGGAATGAACAAACACAGACACGGGAATGGAGGAGAAGTGAACAACATCCAGTCCACTGATCTGGGATCAGACTGATTCTGAACCAACTGGTCTGAGAGATGAACGTGTTCCAACACATTTGGAGTCAATGAAATGAAAACAACTGAACAGATTTGAGCATTTAATGGGAGTCATTTTAGGAGAAGAGGAGCTTCACTGCAGTCTGACACAAACACCTGTGGTGTATATATATAATAGTTTTTTCTTTCTACTTGACACCATGTGTTGTGTAGCTTAGGCTGTAAAGTAGGCGGGTATTAATAAGCTTTGCTTCTGCCTGAGCCTTTTCCAGTCAAATTCTATTTTTCTCTTCTGTTGTTTTGAAATGCATATGACTAAAACTAACTAACTAACTAACTAACTGACTAAGTGACTGACTAACTAACTGACTAACTAACTAACTATCTAACTAACTAACTGACTAAGTGACAGACTAACTAACTAACTAACTATATTTGAGACTGTGTAAAATTTTACCTTGTTAAAGCCCTTGGTTTCCAGTGGGACTCATTTCAACGTAACACAAACACTATCAATCAATCAATCAACCTTTATTTATAGAGCACTTTTCATGCACAGATGCAACACAAAGTGCTTTACAGAAATAAAAACAATTACACAATCAAAACAGAAAAACAATTACAAAGAAAACCCCTCCCTCCCACCCTCCATACTAGACACGCACACACACACACACACACACACGCCCACACACTTACACCTACACACCTACACACACACACACACACACACACACACACAACAGGGAGACATGGCATGGCACTAGATTAGTACTCGCAGAAGCCTCATTCATTTCAGCCAAGTTCTATCAGAAAACAGGAAGGAAACTACATCCAGACTCACTGCTTCCTAATGCAACCTTCAGTTTTGCTCTTTGTCTTGTTTAGTCAGTTTTAGTGGGAGAGAAGTCCTTGCACTGTTGGATCTGCTAAGCGTTCGCTTAGCGTCTGTTTTACTAAAATTATTGATGACATACTGTGCGCTGGTCTCAGACTGTTAGACTGTGTCAGATTTGTACCCGTTGAAGTGCTTGGTATTGGACTGTGTTCTGTTTGTTTTGGTTGTGTTTAGGGATGTCTGATATTGGCTTTTTTGCCAAAAACCGATATGCCGATATTGTCCAACACTTAATTTCCGATTCCGATATCTACCGATACCGCTGCCGATATATGTGGGATATTAAACTAATTTTAGGTAACATCACATATCTCCTGTCACAGAATTAACACATCATGCCTAATTTTATTGTGATGCCCCATTGGATGCATTCTCAAATGCAACAAGGCTTTTAAAATGTAAACACTGTCTGTGCACAGAACACATACTTCAGCTGAAGTTGTGGAAAAAATGCCAGATTTATTTCTTTTCTCTCCCTCCCTCCATGAGTCTGTTACAGTGTGGCAGCTCTACTGTACAGTTTTGAAAACTGCTTTTCTTTCAGCTACAAACAATGCTTCATTTATGCGTCGGTAAATGCCGGTGAAATCAAGGCATTATTTTATCAGTTTTAATGATAGGCAAAAAAAACCGATAACGATATTCACCGATATTACATTTTTATGACAATATCAGGCCGATAATATCAGTGGGCCGATATTATCAGACATCCCTAGTTGTGTTGTGTCTGACAGTTGTTTTGTTGTGTTGTGTCTGACAGTTGTTTTGTTGTGTTGTGTCTGACAGTTGTTTTGTTGTGTTGTGTCTGACAGTTGTTTAGTTGTGTTGTGTCTGACAGTTGTTTTGTTGTGTTGTGTCTGACAGTTGTTTTGTTTTGTTGTGTTGTGTCTGACAGTTGTTTAGTTGTGTTGTGTCTGACAGTTGTTTTGTTGTGTTGTGTCTGACAGTTGTTTTGTTGTGTTGTGTCTGACAGTTGTTTTGTTGTGTTGTGTCTGACAGTTATTTAGTTGTGTTGTGTCTGACAGTTGTTTAGTTGTGTTGTGTCTGACAGTTGTTTTGTTGTGTTGTGTCTGACAGTGTTAGTTGTGGTTCGCAGTTGTTGTGTTGTGTCTGACAGTTGTTGTGTTGTGTCTGACAGTTGTTTTGTTGTGTTGTGTCTGACAGTTGTTTTGTTGTGTTGTGTCTGACAGTTGTTTTGTTGTGTTGTGTCGACAGTTGTGTTGTTGTGTTGTGTCTGACAGTTGTTTTGTTGTGTTGTGTCTGACAGTTGTTTAGTTGTGTTGTGTCTGACAGTTGTTTAGTTGTGTTGTGTCTGACAGTTGTTTAGTTGTGTTGTGTCTGACAGTTGTTTAGTTGTGTTGTGTCTGACAGTTGTTTAGTTGTGTTGTGTCTGACAGTTGTTTAGTTGTGTTGTGTCTGACAGTTGTTTAGTTGTGTTGTGTCTGACAGTTGTTGTGTTGTGTTGTGTCTGACAGTTGTTAGTTGTGTTTGTGTCTGACAGTTGTTGTTGTGTTGTGTCTGACAGTTGTTTTGTTGTGTTGTGTCTGACAGTTGTTTTGTTGTGTTGTGTCTGACAGTTGTTGTGTTGTGTCTGACAGTTGTTGTGGTTGTGTTGTGTCTGACAGTTGTTTTGTTGTGTTGTGTCTGACAGTTGTTTTGTTGTGTCTGACAGTTGTTTTGTTGTGTTGTGTCTGACAGTTGTGTTGTTGTGTTGTGTCTGACAGTTGTTTTGTTGTGTTGTGTCTGACAGTTGTTTAGTTGTGTTGTGTCTGACAGTTGTTTGTGTTGTGTTGTGTCTGACAGTTGTTTAGTTGTGTTGTGTCTGACAGTTGTTTTGTTGTGTTGTGTCTGACAGTTGTTTAGTTGTGTTGTGTCTGACAGTTGTTTTGTTGTGTTGTGTCTGACAGTTGTTTAGTTGTGTTGTGTCTGACAGTTGTTGTGTTGTGTCTGACAGTTGTTTAGTTGTGTTGTGTCTGACAGTTGTTTAGTTGTGTTGTGTCTGACAGTTGTTTAGTTGTGTTGTGTCTGACAGTTGTTGTGTTGTGTCTGACAGTTGTTTAGTTGTGTTGTGTCTGACAGTTGTTGTGTTGTGTCTGACAGTTGTTTAGTTGTGTTGTGTCTGACAGTTGTTTTGTTGTGTTGTGTCTGACAGTTGTTTAGTTGTGTTGTGTCTGACAGTTGTTTTAGTTGTGTTGTGTCTGACAGTTGTTTTGTTGTGTTGTGTCTGACAGTTGTTTGTTGTGTTGTGTCTGACAGTTGTTTAGTTGTGTTGTGTCTGACAGTTGTTTAGTTGTGTTGTGTCTGACAGTTGTTTTGTTGTGTTGTGTCTGACAGTTGTTTAGTTGTGTTGTGTCTGACAGATGTTTTGTCGTGTTTTCAGTTGATCTTCTGATTCCGTGGACGTTGAAGGCTGTTCAAGCTCATACCTGAACTCCACTGAGGCTTCATTCAGTCATATCTCTGTTTATTTGCAGTTTCTTTTTAAACCCATAACTGAAGCTGAAATAACATGAAACAGAAGGATGCCACTGATATGCACCAGAACGGCGTTTCTATGGTAACGGTGTATAATTTGCGGACACATGGCAGGACTTTTAACTGAACCACTTGTCATTTCCATGGAGTGGATAGAGGGAGGCAGTGTTAACTGTAGCACGGAAGCTCATTATGTGAGAACAGCTAAAAGAACACCTCAGCTGTCAACGTCAAGGTCAAGCCCCTCTTTGGTGTGAGATGGGGGGGGGTTCCAGTTTGTGGATGAACGGGTGTAAGAAGCAGTGTCATGGCTCCGCACCACGCTGTCATATACACGCCCTCAGCCAACAAGGACTGCATTGTTTTTAAAGGATCTGATGCACGAAGAACAGATGTAGGCTTCCGCTCTCTGGGGATCAAAGAGCGACCGAGGAGGTGTACGACGGTGGTGGTGGTGGGGGGTTCCACTGGGGAAGCAGATGGAGCTGGTGGGTGGGTTTTGTGGGGAGGATTTAGCAGGCGTGGCCAGCTGCTGACTGTCCTTTAATACAGGAGTCTCCCCTTCCCCCAGAACGCAAATCCTTCAAGTGCTGCGTTTTGGACTCAACAATAGAACCAGAAAAACAAAAACCTACTGAGAGGGCGAAGAAAAGTATTAGGAATAACTGGAAAGAGACCAGATTTAGACTGAAAAAGCAGACATAAGAAAGTCTGACCATGTTTTTGGTGCCATTCTTGAAAAACCTTCGGCTCCGTTCAGACTGCAAACAAATGAGGACCGAATCGGATTTTTGGCTCAAATGTGACCTGTATCCGATCTGTTAAAACAGTTGAACAGCACTAATCTGACCCAGGCCACGTTCATACGTGCTCCGAAATCTCATACGTATCTGATATTTAGCAACACGACGTCAGTCTGAACCTAGGTCGCATTTATCCGACCTTTACGTCATTGAAATGCGACAAATGTCACAATTCTGCGTCCCAGGAGGAGGAGCGGCGGGAAAAATACATTTAATATAAAGAGAAGTCAGTGCAGTTGGACCGGTGTTCTGTCTGTTACTAATGTTTTGTGTGTTTGTAGATCCACTGGGATCTGCATGTTGTAATGTACATGTATCAATGATAAACTGAGGCAGAATACTGCTTACTTTGCATGTGCTTTTCTTAAATAATAATAATAATAAACTTTATTTGTATAGCACCTTTCATACAGAAATTGTAGCCCAAAGTGCTTCACATTGATTGAAAAAATACAGTATTAAAATACATTAAGATTTGATTATACATCAAGAAATAAAATGAAATTTGAGAGAAATACAATAAAATAAAAATAAAAATAAAAACAGCGCACATTAAAATATTTGATTATGCACAGAATTTTTGAAGTGCAAGAAATAAGATGAAATTTGAAATACAATAAAATAAAAAATAAAAACAGAAATACAATAAAATAAAAATAAAAAACCGCACATTCCTGGTTCCTGAATTGTGACCCCATTTTTATCTCCTTTCAAAGGCTAATGAGAATAAAAATGTTTTTAATTTGGTTTTAAATATATTCAGTGAACTGGCTTCTCTAATGTCTTTTGGAATTGTATTCCATAACTTTGGTGCATAGTTAGTAAAGGCTGCGTCCCCCATTTTCTTTGTAATATTTCTGGGAGTCGCTAGTAACCCTGCGTTTGATGACCTCAGTGTTCTAGTTTGTACATAACTGATCAGTGAGTTTGCAATGTAACTTGGTCCGGTTCCATTTAGAGCTTTATACGTGAGGAGGAGTATCTGAAAATCAATTCTGTAGGTTACCGGTAGCCAGTGCAGGGAAACCAACACTGGAGTAATGTGCTCTCTCTTCTTGGTTTTGGTTAATAACCTAGCTGCAGAGTTGTGAATCAGCTGAAGTCTGTCTGTGCTGCTTTTTGGGAGACCTGTAAGGAGTGCATTACAGTAGTCCAGTCTGCTGGAGATAAAAGCATGGACCAGTTTTTCAGCATCCTTTCCATTTATAACCGGCATTACTTTGGCTATGTTTCTGAGGTGGAAGAATGACGTTTTACTGACTTTCTTTATGTGGGACTTAAAGTTTAAGTCTGAGTCTATAATGACTCCCAGACTTGTCACTTCTGGTTTGATCCAGGAAGTGAGTTTGCCCATCCTACTCATCAGCATTTCCCTTTTTGCTTTTGGGCCAACAAGCAGGATTTCAGTTTTTTCCTCATTCAGTTTCAGAAAGTTCCTGCACATCCATTGATTCATTGCTGTGAGGCAGTTTGTAATGGAATGGAAGGCTGTCACGTCATTGGGTTCTGCGGAGATGTATATTTGTGTGTCGTCCGCGTAGCTATGGAAGCTAACATTATGTTTTCTGATGATATCTCCAAGTGGTAGCATATATAAGGAGAACAGTAGTGGACCCAGGCAGCTCCCTTGTGGAACCCCATAGCATGTATCATGTGTGTTTGACACGTGATCTCCAAGCCTGACGTAGTACTGTCTTCCCTTAATATACGTTTTGAACCACTGTAGTACACTGTCACAGAGACCTACGAGCTTTTCCAGCCGATTAATCAGGATGTCATGATCAATTGTATCAAATGCAGCACTTAGGTCAAGGAGGACCAGGACTGAGACCTTGTTGGCATCAGAGTTGAGCCTGAGGTCACTGATTATTTTGGTGAGGGCGGTCTCAGTGCTATGACCAGCCCTGAAGCCTGATTGGAATTCCTCTAAGATGTTATTCTCTTTGAGATAGTGGTTTATTTGAGCAGAGACTATCTTTTCCAGTACTTTGCCTATGAACGGGAGATTAGATATAGGACGAAAACTGGTCATAGCGTTACTGTCAAGGTTAGGTTTCTTTAGTAAGGGTTTGATAACAGCTGTTTTGAAGGCATCTGGAAAGATACCAGTATGAAGAGATTTGTTTATGATTTGGAGTAAATGATCTGAGACGCTGTCAAATATTCTCTTAAATGACAGGTTGTTCATGGTTATTCACATTTTTTAAAGGATAGCTTGTATACGTAAACATTTTCCTGAATGTAATTCTGCTTTTTTCACTCTAAAACGTAGAGTTGACATTATTTATCGATTATTACATTATTATTTTACTGGCCTGGTCCATGTACAATCCTATTGGGCTGAATGTGGCTCTTGAACTAAACTGACTTCGACACCCCTGGTTTAGATCTGCAGTAGTAGCAATTTATTTGTCCACTTAACAGAACATGATATTTACATCCATACACTTTGGATTTCTATATTAAACATGGGCTAAAAGCTGCAGGCTGAAGGAACAGCTGATTTATGCTGACCCTATTTACAAGAAGGAAAGTTGCAGAAACTAAACAAGATGGTGCAGTTTTAAACAATAATATAATAAAACCAATAATATAATCTAAGCAAAATCTTAGATTCATAGTAATAATTGGCTTCCTTTCTCCTAATATTTTTATTGAATACCTTAGTTTTAAACATCCTTTTAAATGTGGTGACTGATGTGCATGTTTTTAATTCATTGTCAAAGTTATTCCATCATTTTACTCCAGTTACAGATTTTTTGTGTGTTTCAGTAAAAACCTTCCTACTGAAATGGTCCATTATAGAACATTTAATTATCTTAGACTTAGAAAAAATAACATTTAATGAAGAATATTTGAATGCAAGTAAAGATTTCAGGTCTGGAGCATCTGTTTTATTAATAATAATGTTTCTGCAGCTTTCAACGGGTGAAATTTCAACTTTTTGGTTGAAATCATCTGGTGGTATAATTCAACTCCGTACTAAAACTTGTGCTTCTCCACGTTATAACTGAAACAACTTTAGTTTTTGACTCATGGATGGAACTTGTTTTTTGATGAGTGGGGACGCCCACACACCACATCTCCACTCGGGCTGGATGTGCTTCGACGCGGTTCCCTGTCGGTTTCATTTTTCTAGTTTTGTCACAGTGTGATTATACATTTCAGCTTTGTTTTTGCACTTTCACAGCAGTAACATCAACTTCATAATACAGTGGATTTTTAAGACCTGACAGTTTTATTCTAGATTTTGTAGAACCCTGATTAAATAAGTGTTCCTACATATAGTATTTCTTCTTTAATTCTTGTGAGTGTAATCTACTGATTGTGTTTTATATAAATATTTTAAGTTCTGTCTTGTGTTTCCAACTAACGAAACTACAACTAATCTCTGCAAAAATTTGTCCTTGTCCTAACAAATAAAATCCACATTTTTCCTCTTTACTTGTTTGTAAATCAATGATAATCAGGATTTCATTGAAGTAAACTAAAGCATTTTAATGTCATTTAAACAACAGGATCAGGGATGTGGACGTAAACACAAGCAGCAGCTGTTTTCTGAAAATGTTTAAATATGTGACTTGTATGAATGCATACGTATAAAAGTCCTGGTCCAACATAAGGTTTGTTGGTTTATTAAAGTTCTAACGTCCACATATATGCATGTTTAAACCTCTGTATTATGATCCAGTCTGATGTAAGTGAAGTATGGACAGCAGTGAACATGTGTTTGAGACAAAAACAGCATCTATAAACTAAAATAGTTGTATTTAATGTGACCTGCCTTTGCACTTAACACATCTTTAACCCTTTTGTTCAGAAAATATGAGATTAATTGCATTAATTTTCTGACGCTTTATACCAGCTTTCATTCAACATGTGTCAGATGTCTCTGCTGCTTCTCATCATGGGGTCAGAGGTCACATTAAATAGTGACTTGAACCTTTACAACACATTAAACTCAGTTTTTTAGGTGTGCTTTAAGGCTGTTCATATACCTCCTGCATTTTCTTGTTTTATTTGAATTAAAGAGGATGAGGTATAAATATGTCTACATCAGCCTTTGTTGTTTTTCAACAGTTGAAATAAGACTTTTGCACAGAAATATATGTTTATTCTTACACTCAACCAGCTGCACTAGTTTTGCCCATTCTGCACTGGTATGTCCTTTTGTATATGGCAGTTACACATGTTTGGCAAATTTTATGTCATTGTTGGAAACCTCTTACATCCAAAACAGTTATTTTTCTGGAAACTGGAAAAACTGTGTGTGTTCTAAATAAATGAATGGACTAAAGAGATACAGTCACAAGTCCTTTTCAACACTGTTCATTAGTTAAATATTTCTAAAACCATCAGGCCAACGTGAAGACTGACCGATAGAATCGTTTTATGACCAAAAATGGACTTAGGAGGTTTCTGCCCAAAGGCAACGATATGCATGTACTTTTATTTTTATGTTATTTTTAGTACTATTTCTGTTTTAGTCAGACACTCTTAGCGTTTCCTATTATATTTTCCTGTGATCTATCCATCCATCCATCCATGTTTGCATTTGTTTAGTGAACAGTTCGAACACTTTTGTGGATTAAACACCTGGAACACATCTACTAGATGATTCCCAGGTCTAGATTTTCCAGATTTTCCAGTTTTGAGGAGCATTTGGATTGGAAACTCCCAGCTCAATCTGTCTATAAATACAAAAAACACCATTTTCTTTGTCTTTGTTTATCTATGGGTGAAGTATCTGCCTGCTTACATAAACACATACCTACAGCTGAATGCAGTATCGAGGCCAAATCTATCTATCATCATATATCATCTCTGTGCTCTTTGTTTTTCTAACATGAACTGATTTCACCACACCCCTCTTCCAAACACACAACCATCATCCCGTCTTAGCGTCTGATCAAAGCGCCGTCACTATCAGCGCCGTGCACTTTAATAACCTCCAGATGAGACGCTGTTTACATGCTCTACACTTTACCAGATACAGCCTGACTGAAAGCCGCCGTTTTACCAAAGCCCGACTCCACTGTTTCTCAAACCAACCTGTGTGAATCCCACTGACAGACCCAGACCCCAGACCCCCACCCCAGACCCCGGGGGTCACGACCTCTCACCCCACATCCCCACTGGGAGGTCCCACTTTGTCTGATTGTGTTTAATGAAGTGCGATGAAATGTCACTCAGCGAACAGCCGGAGCTGAAGAGGTGCTAATGGTTTAATAAGCTGCTTTACGGCCGCTCTGTGTTTGTGCAACACCTGAAAGTGTGTCCACCAATTAAGCATGTGGAACCATCTGGATTCATATCAAGCAAATGTCCATATTTTTTAAATTTCATCTCCCCCGGTGGAATTTTACTGTACTTAAAAGTTTCCAGCGATTATCTCAGGAATGTGGCGTTGTGGCCAGGTCTGAGCCGAGCTGCCACATCCACAGAAAACACCGCTTTAATATCAGCCCACCACGGCCTTTTGATTCAACCCAGAGGAAGAGGCAGCGACAGCCCCACACCAACATCTCACACATGCTTTCTACACAAACACTCCGTTTCTCAAATAATCATGGTGATTTTCTGCAGCTTGTTGGCTGTTTTTACTGCCTACCTTCACCAGGATGAATCTCACTGACTGTTTGTGCAGCAGAAACCCCTTAAGACTCAGCCTTCTTTGATTTATTTAAAAAGAAAACCAACCAGTTTGCTCTGGTTTTTGCAGATAATCCAGCCTGGACTGAAAACTAACACTGGGATTCTGACAGACTGTTAGCACGGCTATGAGTGCAGAGGAAATCTAGAACTCTCATCTGCTGATTAAAACAGTAGCCACAGACAAATTATGACCAGTGTTGGGAGTAAGGCGCTACAAAACTAATGCATTACAGTCACAGATTACTTTTTACTATAACACAGTAGTGTGAGGCATTACTAATCAGTTTTCAGTAATATTTAACTCGGTACATGTTCAATAACACTGGTGTTACAACACACTTTTCACCCATAATGTGATTGCTCAAATGAAAAAACTCAACTCTGACCTTAGGAATCAAAAATGTGTTCTAGTTCCTGTTGGTGTTCAGCCAATGGGTGGAGATGGAAGAACACAGTCCACTGGTCACATGGACGGATGCTCCTTACTAACCCTAACCCTGCTTTATACAAGCTAGTTAGCATTAGCATGATCCCTGTGGTCAGCACTGACAGGGTAAGAATTAGAATTCTTTATTGACTGTGGATTTATTTACCACCCCCCCCCCACCTTTTGAACATGTAAAATAATGGAAAACATGCCAGCATTCCTACTGGGATTCCAACATCTTAGACCACAGGTGTCAAACATGGGCCCGGGGGCCAAATCTGGGCCGCCAAAGGATCCAATCTGGCCCGTGGGATGAATTTGTGAAATGCAAAAATTACACTGAAGATACGAACAGTCGCAGATGTCAAAATCATTTTAATTCAGAGTCCACATACAGACCAATTAGATCTCAAGTCAGTCAGAACCAGTCAAATACTATCATATTAAACCTATAAAAAATGAAAACAGCTAATTTTCTCTTTGTTTTAGTGTAAAAAAGTAAAATTACATGAAAATGTTTATATTAAAAAACAGTTATTTTACAAAAAATGTGAATAATCTGAATTGTCTTAAGTCACTGCAGTTGTGCCAATATTCTGCCTGTTATTAAATGTTTAGTGTATTTGTAATTGTAATGTCAATTCTAATGCACATGTAAAGGATAAACTGATCATCTGAGGCAGAATATTGTTCAAATTGCAGCTGTTTTTCTTTAGACGTTTCCAGTTGTTCATGTTATTCTGGTTTTGTAGATGTAAACATGATCATAATTTGACTTTTTTCACTGTTCTTATTTTCCTGGTCCGGCCCACTGCAGATCAGATTGGGCTGAATGTGGAACTGAACTGACAGGAGTTGGACTGTACTGTTATTTACTGAGCCGTCCGACCACATGGACTTCAGGGCACAAATGTATGTGTCTCAAGGCTCTCCTGTCTCTTGTATTGGGGGGGGATTTCTTTTTTTTTTTTTTTTTTTAATTTACTTTTGATTGCTGTTTTTGAGGAAAAAAATAACAAATACATACAATAACAGAGCAAACAGCAGGGAGAGTCCAACATTCCAGTAGTGTTTAGTCCACATGTACATCAGTGCGCTCATATACCCATATTCATTTTCTTCTTTATGGTAACGTTCAAGGGTGTGCCCCCCCCCCCACAGGGGCCCATTGCAATTATACAGAATCTGCCTTACAGTTAAAACATAAGTGAGCCAATTTTCAGCAAAGATATGACTTTTACACCTGAGTTTAAAGGTGATTCTCTCCATAACATGTATATTCTACACTCCACCAGTCCACTCATTTACAGTAGCTTTGTCTCTCTTCAGCAGTTTTCTGCTCAGGGCCTTCTTACTTGTTACTAAGAGTAATCTCAATAAATATTTATCCCTCTTTGCACACATGACTACTTCTAAATCATTGAGGTACATGGTTTTAAAGTCAAAACAAATTTGAAACTTAAAACCTGCCTCCAGGAGGCCGTGGACACGTCTAAAAAATGGAGCCACAAGGGGAACGACTGGGGTGGGGGGGCATTTATGACGAGAGTCTGCATGTAACTCAAAAGTAATACAGGAGTAATGTAACGCATTACAATTCTGAGACAGTAATATTGGAATGGTAGGAAATTACTTTGAAATAACAGTAACAAGTAATCTGTAATCTATTACAGTTTGGACGTCAGTTGCACAACATGATTGTGATCATCAGTGTGAAAAGAAATGGAAGCAGAGATACAGACGTGCAAAACAACCCAATATCACACACAGTTTGGGCTGAGTTCACACTGAAATAACAGAATATGTGAAATGCAGAGGACGGCTGTGGGCAGCGTCTTTCACTTCAGCCGTTTCCATACAAACGTGCCTTAAACGTGTCTGCATTCACAGACACAGGAGTGGAGCCGTTCGCCCTTTGACTCCTCCTGCCACATCGGATACAGATTCCACACAGGATCTGAGCCCACTGACCCACGCTTTGCTGCGGAGCTGGGAAAGTTGTTTTAACTTCACACTCGGGCTTACGGCGCTAACACGCCATCTGTGAACGGTCCAACAGAAGCTGGTGGCGCGGCGCGTCAGCACGGCGGCTGACGGACACACTGTGACTGGATTAAAAACAGTAGAAGAACTACATGTGACCATATCTGACATTATAGGTCAAGTTCAACACGGTATGTTTGAATCCATACATGTCATCATAGTGTGTGTGTATCTGCAGTCAGGTGTGCATACTGTACTTTATTATTATTATTATTATTATTATTATTATTATTTTTTTTTTTTTTTATTATTTTGATGGTTTCAACTTCCAGAAGGTTTTCTTTGGCATATAATTACCTGAGTTCTTTTCAGTAACTTAATGCTGACCTGGTCTTTTTTTATGAACTGTTATGTAAAACTGGGGTAGGACCAGATACATTTGGCTTCTTCTCCATTTTGGACGTAAAGCGTTGTCCAGGAGCCACAATGAGGTAGTTGTCTATTATGGGCTTTTTGTTGTTGGCCTTCGATGTTCTGGAATGTTCTGTTTAAATTTGTGGTTTCTCTGCGCCATTCATTCACCTTTGTCCTGTATACCATTCCAATTTTGAAATAAAGTTCTAACCATCCATCCATCCATCCATCCATCCATCCATCCATCCATCCATCCATCCATCCATCCATCCATCCATCCATCCATCCATCAGTCTCTAATTAAATCTCTGCCTTCCTTTCAACACTGTGGTTAACTTTCTCATCTTTTACATTCTTTTTTTTTCAGTTTTCCTCTGCTTTTACAAACATAACTTTTAATTTTTACAGATTTAATTTTTTTTTTTTCTAATCAAACTCATCTGTAAGAGTCTTATCTTGCTGGGTTTGTTTTTAGCCTTGTTGCTAGGCTATCTGGTCATTTCTGAGTACTTTTCTTAAAACTTTACTTTTACATATTACTTCTAAGACACTCTTTTTCAGTTGGATTTTACTCTTTTATCTGTTCACTCCTGCTCTGATGTTTGTTTCTGTGCAAGTACATCAACAGCGATGATGAAACCGGCGTCACACTCCTTGTGTGTGTACACAAGTCAGTCAATAAAGCAGATTCTGATTGTGATTTCCCTCTGTGTTGTAAGAGTTTACAGCTTTGTGAGACTGCTGTGTTTTGTTACGTGTGCGCTGCTTCTCAATAATGTGGTTGTTAGCAGCGAAATAAAAGTGTTCCAGATCCAGTGGGTAGGAAAAGGGAAAATGAACACTCAGCTCCACAGCTTGCAGACTTGCCAGCTCTTTCTGCTCTAACACAAACACTCTCTTCTTTGTTTTTCTTGCCTCAGTTGTCTGGGCCAGAGTCACTGAATATGAGTCTTTAAAGCACGCATAGACACCATCTCCAACACACACACACACACACACACACAGTACTGTACCACTATCCTGCACATTCATGTGTTTCCTATTATCCCATGTCCTGGCAGCACACTCCCTCTGTTCCGTTTCTCCAGAATCAGCAGTTATTAGCTCAAATCACACGGCCACAGATTCAGCACATACGAAGCAAACGTACCCACAAGCCAAACTGTTCACAACCGGTCATCCAACACATGCACACGACTGTCGAAACTCTGCAGAACCAGTCACAACAGAACACAAAAGGTCCTCAGACATTAAGCCTGCACCATTTTTAACCCTTTCATGCACAGTGGTCACTCCAGTGGTCACTCCAGTGGTCACTCCAGTGGACAGCTGTTCTCTTGTATAGTCATGTGTTTGGTTGTTTTAGTTCCATATCAGTTAACACAGTGGACCCTCACTCTGCAAAAATCTAACTCTGTCCAAGTGTGTCTGTCTCATTTCTGTTCCAAATATCTGATCACACTTAAAATCAGACAGAATCACCGACAGAGGAACTGTTCAGTCAGATAGAAGAACTGATTTAGAGACAATAGATCTGCAAATCTGATTTCCAGCAATCTGACCAAGATCATGTTCACTTTTTCCACTGGCAGATTTTTGTGCTTGAAATAAACAAAAAAATGTTCCTCTGTAGGTGATTCTGTCTGATTTTAAGTGTGATGACATATTTGGACTACAAATATACACTTGGTCAGATTCAGATTTTTGCAGTGCATGCACCATCCCATAATACACTGACATTCCTACTGTTACTGTAACTGTACTATTCTAGATGAACCTGATCTGCACTAACATGTTTGAGTGGAAATCAGGTGCTTGTTATTGTTATTAAACTGTAATTAACAGGGTTTTTTTTTTACTAGTATTAGTGTATGTTAAAATGTGAGAAAACATCAGATTATCTGCATTAAAAATGTTTTTATTTCATAGTTTTCTCACAGTTTATCAGTAAATACGTTTCTTTGCTTCAAAAATTAAAAGCATGGTGTCCAGCTGAATGAACAAGTCCATGAAAAATGGGTTCATAAAAACAATTTCAACTGCATTGTTTTTTTAATGCCTCAAGGAATAAAAACACTCAGAAAACAATCTTGATTAAGGCTGTTATAATTCATGCATGAAAGGGTTAAAGACGTTTCCATTCTTCTGCTAATCTCTCAGTGCGTCGTCTTGGCTGTAACTCTGTAAATATGCCTGTTGTCTTCAGTGTTAGTTTAAGATGAGGAGGTTTAGAGTAAACGTTCACTCTGATGACACTGGTGGACATATGGACAGCACACGACAGTGGGACAGTGTTGTACATGGACGGGTCTGTCTGACAGTTTAAGCTTCCTCTGTGGTGGAAATATGGATATAATCTGTATAGCTTTTTTATTACTATTATTATTGATTTATTTGATATTGTTTGTTTGTGTTTATGCATTTGGCAGACGCTTTTTTCCAAAGTGACTTACAGGGGAAAAATATTGATATTGTTTGTTTTTGCACTGTCTTGTTTGTTGCACTATCTTCATGCACATACACTTTTGTCTTGCACTTGATTCTTCTGCTGTCTTGTCCGTTGAATTTCCCCATTGTGGGATTAAGAAAGTCTAATCTAATCTAATACATGTATATAGTATTCATTTTCTACATTGCATTTATATCCAGTAAACTAAAATAGTTGTGGGTTATATAGTAAAAACATCCATCCATCCATTTTCTACCGGAAAACTGCAGATCTTGAGACCCAACAATGTGTTTTTGTCCTCTGCAGCAGACAAGAGTTTCACAGCCTCATTCAAAACAAAAACACCAAAAGAACATTTCATAAAACAAATAATAAATAAATAAATAATGTATCTGAAAAACTGTCGCATTAAGCTGTTTCCAATCAAAACCTTTATTTAATGAAAAAAATCCAAAACTTTCCAGGGAGGATGAAATTATAAATTATAGCCAATTCTGTATTGTATGTATATAGTTTATATCTAACACATATGTAGTGGATTATGATGTAAAATTATGTATATGATACTTATATTGATTGATTGAGATATGCACATGTTGTATTAACCCTTTAGGCGACAGAGGTGTTTTGTTTTTTTTAGTGTTACATTTTAATATCAGGAAAGTTGTCTGTTTCATTCAATTTATGTCATGTTGTTATATAGTAACTTTGGTTCTTAAAGGGCTGATATAGATTAGAATAGTTTGTGTGTGGCTTTGTAATGAAGGGGTGGGATTAAAGAAGTGTTCAGACGTGTAAAGAATAAAACTGTATTAAGCAGCTCTTTTTATTCCCTCCTCCAGGAGGTGTTGTGATCACTTTGCTTTGTGTGTGTGTGTTTGTTTGTTTGTTTGTCCATCTCTTCTAAAACTCTTCCACCCATCTTTCCCAGATCTTCCCCACAGATAGGCCTAGGCCCTGGGACCAACCCAGTCCATTTTGGTCCCAGTAGGACAAAGTTCAAGGTCACAGCAAGGTCACAACATCTACAGTTTTCCATCTGTCATCATTGAGACATTTTCCAAAATTCATCCAAAATTCCAAACGACTCCGATTCTCCTCCAGTTGGATCCACCTGTAGCTTAGAACAGTCTCTTGTATGTGGAACTAAACTGTCCACATCCACTGTGGAATGTGGACTCTGTGGACATTTACACTGAACACTGAAAATCCCATTTCCCACACATTTAAAATTAGAACTCAACTAATATTGATGTGACTTGAATCTAATTGGACAGACACATGACTGGGACCAGATTCAACTGTTTCTGTGTATGGAACAACCTGGAAACTGTTGGATTTACACAGACAGAGTGGATCCACACATGCACAGAGTTCAGGCTGAAGGAGGAGCTGTGAGTTCTGAACACTGGTTTCTTTTTTAAATAAACTCTGAAAAATTGGTTTTTGCTTTGTCTTATGTTAATTTGCTTTCTATTTGTTTATGCTGTATTGTGCTTTAAATGTCTGAAATAAACATGAATTCCTTCCTTAAAGCTGTGTTTAACTCTGTATATTCTTCACTCAGTACCATACAGTCCAAACACGTGCACATTCCCAGTCCAGATTCCGTCCTTTTTGTGCAGGTGCATCTTATTAGGCACACATTCCTGCATGCATCAGCCTCTTCAGGTTCATACAGCAGCTCATCTGCAATTACGTGGGCCTTCCTCTGCACCACTGACCCCTTTAATCCTCATCTCCACTGTCATCATCCGACACACAGAACCAGTTCATGTGTGCAACCGGAGAACGCTGCTGCTTCATTCCAAATGGGATCGCTTCATGCTCATGCTACCCCCAGTCGGTCCTGGTTGTTTTTCTGCGCAGCGAGTCGACATTTCTGACGTTACAGATGCACTCACTTTTTTATTTGTTTGTTTTTTTTCCTAAAAGCTGTTTCAGATAATCCGTCTTGGCCCGATCTGCTGTTTGGTTGTACCTCACACATTTCAGCTGACATCCTGCTCATGTTTGCTGATTTTATGTTTGGAATTGGAGACTGATCATTAGCAAGTGACCTATTTTTTCATGGAAGTCGGTTTGTAGTTGACACTGAAACAAAGTGTCGGTTTTCATCAATCTGTCTGGGAAAATAAATAAAATCTGTAGCTGATTCAAGTGCACCTCCTCTGTACTGTGTTTACAGGATGTAAACAGAAAACATCTACTTTGTGATGGATTTGGAGAAGATTCTGGTGGAGATTCTACAGAGAGGAGGGGCTAGAATGTGCGATTGACAGCTTAAATTCACTGTTAGCTCATTGCAGAAGCGTCATGACCTCATCCATAATCAGAATATTTTGGCTCCAGGTTTGTGTTGATCTTTATATTTGGTGTTTTGATTTGCTCAGAGTTGAATACAGGTGTGTATTAGTCTGATCAGGTGCATACTGTCTACTGAAAATATAAGGATTCCTTTTCTTTTGTCAGACAGAAATAAATAAAGATCCAGTTCTACTTTTGTGGCACTTCCCAAATGAATTTGTCTCTCTATTTAACCTTTCTTAAGTGATTTATCGTCATTTATTACAAAATTCTCCCTCTGTATTCAGATTTTTTTTCCAGTAGAAATCTAATATAATCTAGTATTTAATTAATTATAAAATACTAGATTAATAATCTAGTATTTAATTTTACTGATCATGTAGATGTTTATAAAAATTCAGAGTAAATTTGAGGATTATTATATCAGAACCAGAGAAAACTGGAGAAAAAGTGACTTTTTCAGCCCAAAATATCATGAACTGAACATAACCCCAGTGTGTCCATCCACTGTCACTGATCCAACTCCATGGGTTTGACTGGAGAATCAATGTTGTAGAAGATGATGGTGTTTCCATGGTAACTACAGAGCCTCTGAATGTCCAAATGGGTCATATCTGATGACCATGAAAAGATAAAAACTGTATTTTACACCAATTATTGACATGTATTGACAGGATTAGTGGATCAACAGGTATTAAACATTTTAGATCAGTAGATGCGTTTGGTTCCTAGTGGATGTTTGGGTCTTTGTGGGTGAAAAAAGTTGATATTTTTCCTTTACACCTTTACTTCAGATGGGTCGTGTCGCAGTAACATCATGTGACCCATCTGAAGAAGACTGCAGGTGTAGCCCAAACATGTAAAGGTAAAACATCAGCTTTTTTTAATACGTCTAACAAAAAAGAAAAAGGACTCTTTATAGGTGTGTATTGTAAAGTTCTTCTAGTTTTCAGCTCCTGCATCTTTAAGGTGTGGTCCAGAAGAAGTGTAGTTGAGGATATCGATAAACAATATTACATCTGTCGTTCAACTTCTGGTCCAGGAACCAGTGATGAAAGTTATCCCACGTTTCTCTGCTCTAGTTTAATCTCACATGTTGAAAATTAAAACGTTTGGTGTTTAAATGCTGCTTTTTTTTTTATACAGATTCTACTAAAACTTCCTTCCTCAGTCATGTCTTGCAGGCACAATATAATTTCATTGCTTCAAATTAAATAAAACTACAAACTAAAACAAAACATAACTGCAAATAAAAGCAGCTTTGTTTTTCCCACATGCTAATGATTCATAGTTTCCAACTATAAAATGCTTCTGAACTATACAGACCTTTAACAATCAATCATATTTTATGTCATGTATTCTTTCCTACCTTTGTCTAAATCGTTCCTTATAATATATGAAAAACTACAACAAAATACTCAATATAAAGTGAACACGTCAACTAAAACTAAATCCAAACCCAAACTTAAACACTACTGCAAAACCAAACTAAAGGAGACATTGAAGCCTTTCTGTGATTGGGAGCGACATTATGACCTGTTATAATAAATGCGATGGCGTGTTCCAGTGTCACTTCAAGTGCAGTTCAGTCCAAATCAGCACCATTCCACGGCTCGGCTCGTGTCTCTGCTGTGGTGAGAAGTGACGGGGCTCAGAGAATGGAAACGCCTTCATCCCAGAACTGGCTGACACACCCGCCGGCTGAGGTTCGCCAGGTTCCCATTCCATAAATCCTTGTTTGGGGGTATGTTTTTCTTGTCTGGGGCCTGGCTGACTTCCCCCTCGCTGGAGTTTATGTAAGGTGATGGAAACGCAAAGAGGAGGGTGGAGGACGCAGATGGGAGAAGGAGAACATGTGACTGGAACCCGGAAAAGAACAGGAACTTCACACATTTGTATTTTACAGGAGCCTTTCTTGGCACTCCAGGACACCGTACAGTAAACAAAAGAGCATAAAACAAGCAATAAAACATTTGAAATGTCACCCATTATAAGTAAATACAGAAAAAAAGATTTTAAAAATTCATAAAAAAATGTTTTACTTTGACCTACTTTTCCCAAAATGTAATGACATCTCTTCTGGGTCACTGGTAATCTATAAACCCAGTGGTATGAATTCCACCAGTAGTTTTACTGCTGAAGTGTTAAAAACAATGGCCCTTACCTCCCCTTCGGGGGGTGGGGTAATAATAACATAATAGCCTAATTATAATGACAACTCCAAAGTTTTCTCTCAGTTTTAGTGTTAAAAAAAAAAAAAAAAAGTTCAATTACATGAAGATGCTGACATTCACAACCTGTCCTTTCACATAAAATGTAATAATTCTCTGATGACATTTCAGTTTTTTCATATTTGTTCAGATTAAGTGCAATTTTAACAATATTCTACCTGTTACTAAATGTTTTGTGTCTTTGTAGATCCACTGTGATGTCAGACTCTGACTTGGTTTTATTGTCAGAAGATAAGATAAGATAAGATAAGATAAGATAAGATAAGATAAGATAAGATAAGATAAGATAAGATACTTTATTGTCATTATACAGAATGTACAATGAAATTCAGGTGCACTATCAGGATACGGACTCATAAAATAGCAATAGTAATAAATACTATTAATAACTATGAACTCCCTGTGAGCTTCAGGATCGATTTTAAAGTGCTTTTATTGGTTTTTAAAACTCTTAATGGTCTTAGCCCTATTTATTTATCTGATTTGTTTTTGACGTATGAGCCCTCTGGGACCCTCAGGTCCTCAGGTAGTCATCTCTAACTGTTCCTAGAGTCCACACTAACACTCCTGCTGAGGCCTCATTCAGCTTTTATGGCCCCAAACTATGGAACAGCCGACCTGAGGACCTGAGGTCCGCTGCCAGTGTTCATATTTTTAAAAGTAAACTTAAAACTTATCTTTTTAGTCTAGCTTTTAATTAAACTCTTAGTGGAAATTTTACTTTGTTGCTTGTATGTTTATTTGCAACCACGGGACAGTGGGGGATTTTGTTGTGAAGCACTTTGTGCTACATGTACCATGTATGAAAAGTGCTATAGAAATAAAGTTCGATTGATTGATTGATTGATTGATCAAATATAAATATATAATAAAAAAACAAAATCTGCATCACTCACCCATCAACATCCATGCATTCATCCCCTCACACATCCAGCTCCTTCTTTATCTCACAGCAGTACGTCACACACACATCCCGTCAGTGCCAGTCATTCGATCAGTGGTACATGATAGAACGAAATATAGTTATCCAGGTTTTGGTTTGTAACATACCAAAGATAAAGAATAAAATAGAAAATAGAAACAATAAGTAGGGTAGAAAAAACTGCCATAAAATATGATAATATAATTTCACAGTATGCAGCAGCAGTAACAGTTCAAATGGTCTGTCAGCTGGATAACATAATATTATTAAAATTGCATATATTTTTCTTAAGAAATTTTAGGTTGTTTATGGTTGTTCATGTTATTCACATTATTTTTAAAAGAATAGTTTGTAGACGTAAACATTTTCCTTCGTGTAATTTTCCTTTTTTCACTCTTAAAACAGAGAAAACTTTGGCGTTGACATTATTTATGGGTTCTTTTCTTCTTCTTTTCCTGGTGCGCTTGGGCTGAATGTGAACCCTGAACTAAAATGACGTTGACACCTCTGGTCTGGGACATAGAATTAGACAGATCGTAAAGACGAACGTTCAGGAAACCTTTTCCACCAGACGCTGCCTCTTGCACTCATTTGCAGAGCGCGGTTTCCTGTTAATATGACAGACTGTAAATCAGCCGGCCTCCTGCTGGGCCTCACCACAAAGACCACCATCAGCCTCCATTAGCACCCACCGACACCTTCATTAATCTACACGCTGCAGACATCGCTCATTTCACTGCACCCACTCGCTTTGGTGTGCATCAAAAACCTCAGTCCTGTCCTTTATATGTGCTCCTAAAAATGGATTCAATGGAAAATATTGTTAAATAAATATGTTTTAACATGTCTGAGCATCTGAGAAATAACAATCCTTTGGAAATTTCACTTAAAATAGTTAGAAAAAATACAAATATGGTATCAAAGATGATGTCTCATTAAGCACCAACAAACAAAAAAAGCCCTCATTATGTGCTTATTATATGCACAAAACATATTAAATTACAGATAAGAAAGCTGTTGTGGATTTGGGTTTCCAGTGGGTTTAAGTCCATTTTCATCACACACAGTTAAATCTACAATGTATATCTGAACATAAGAGCAGGTTAATACCAATTACGTCTAATGAAGTGATATTGCCTTTCAATATGTTTGTCTTTGCACAGAAATTGTTAATATCTAGCTTCTTTATCCCTTAAAGACCTAGACCTTATTTATGCGGCAGATTCCACATAAATTTTTCTCTACATTCAACCTTTCTTAAGTGATTTGTCACCGTTTATTTTGACATTATCCTCTGCATTTTGTATTTTTCAGTTAAAATCAGGTTTCTATATTATAAAAGCCAAGTGGCCTCTATGTGTGCATGTATGTGTCTTGGGAATCACACAAAATCCGTACAGAGCTGACGGCTGCATTTTGGCAGACTTATGTGTTCTTGGTCAAGGAAGACAGTAGCGAAAACAGCAAGTTGATAGAAACAATATTTTGGGAGATATTAGTAATTTTGGAAAACAATAGCCTTACAATCATGTTGCTATGGCCAGAACACTTTGGCGGTGACTGCTGGACAAATGCGGTACAGCATGCACGAATACACAACCGCAGAAAAACGACCACATCTACAACCTGTGGATCCCCACGGGTCAGCGCGCTACTTCTCCTACATTTAAGTCACAGATCATGTGGATGTTCGTAAAAGCTCAGAGTACATTTGAAGGGTTATTACATCAAAACAGAGAAAACTTCAGAAAATCTGGTATTTTCCTACGTATATTTAATATGCTGATAATGTAGATGTTCATAAAAGCACAGAGAAAATTCAAACGTTATATCAGAGAGAAGAAAAAGTGTGTTTTCAGCAAAATATATGATTAACTGAACATAAAAACAAACATTCACTGTCATTTGTCAAACTACATACATCTGAAAAAACTCCTATATGAATTTTACTGGATATTATATTTGCTCATACTGTGATTTTTAAAACTGGTTTTCCCCCAAATCAATCCAGATGAAATGGACTGTCACCTAATGTACACAGGTTGTAAATGAAGTTGATAAAAGCTTTTTTAAACATATATACATAGAAGAAATGTCCCAAAAATAGTCTGTTAACAGGTAAATATGGACACTCATGAGTCATTTCCTGTTTTATATAATAAAGCACAAAATGCCTCTTTAACGTTTTCACATGATCACCTTCTGATTCATGCCCATCTATACTGAACATGTTGGTCTGCATTAAAGTCCACATGGAAGGAGAAGACCCTGCCACCACTTCATGTTGCATGGGCCCAGGTCGGTGACTGTGAACACAGGAAAAGTTAAAGTAAAGGAACTGACATGGGATTTACAGGTGGGAAAATGCCGGTGTAGAGAGACACAAACTTTTATTGTGGCTTAATGCAGAGAACAAACGCTCAGTTTAGCTCAGAGCTTTTGATGAGGGAGGAAACGGCGCTCCGTACGGCGCTCAGCGCTGGAATGCTTGTCACTGTGGGGAAGGCATTTGAACAGAAAATCAGCTCCCGTACAACGCAGGTTTAATGAAAGGTATGGGCTTATGTTTCAGGCCTAAGTCCAAACGGGCTCCTGGGGCTGTACTCGGTGTTATTTGAGGAGAAGACAGAGGACAGTGTTAGTCTAGAGCCTCGTTCTGAAGCTCTCCACACCAAAGGGTTCCTCAGGAGCCACAGCGCCACATCCGACCGACCAGAACCTGAAAGCTGTATGCTAGGTGGCATTCATGCTAAACTCCTCCTCATTTAGGCTACGACCTAAGGTGTCCAAAAAAAAAGTATGATATGACACCAAGTACAATGGAAACAAGTCCAAAAATGTCCACAAATCCAGACAAAGGCAGATGTTAACATACTGATGGTGCCTGAGAAGACATTAGACAGAGGATGTTTACTCACTTTCACTTTACTGGAACGCCACATAGAAATAAAAACACAATTATGGGTACTAACGAATTCCAGGAACAAAAAAATTTAACCAGACCTGATATTCATGCCAGCTTTTGTTCAAGCATAGTTCCCCAAATTCATCTTGTTTAGGGAGAAAAATAAATAAATAAAAATAAAAATAATAATAATGATAATAAATTAAGCTCAAAATTTGCTGCATCGCCATGGCAACAACCTCAACACCGATATATGGATGTGCCTAATAAAGCATGTGAAATTTGAAGCAGATTGTACAAAGTACTGGTGAGTTTTGACTAAATTACATTTGGAAAATTTTACAGTCAAAATTTTACAGATCATCATGACAACATGTTTGGCATTGCACTGTAATTAGTTTTAATCATCAGTTTCTATTGATGACAGTGACGACCTTTGAAGTCAGTGGAATAAAGTGTGTAATTCGCTGAAATACATTTAGAACAAATTATGAAAATGGTTTTAAAAAAATGGCATAAAATTCAAACTGGCAGACTTCCTGTTGGGGTGAAGTCATGTGACCAGTTGAGTTTATTTATTAATCTTCAGGTCATAGATGTGTTGATGTTCTCACAGTAAACTGAGCAGAGGTTAATTTGTTGATGATTTAGTTGAATTTGGGTTCATTTAAGAACAGCAGCTCTAGGCTCCGCCCTCCCAGTCTGTTTTCCATGGTCTAGTGCACAGGTGTCAAACATGCGGCCCAGGGGCCTAACCCGGCCCGCAAAAGGGTCCGATCCGGCCCACGGGATGAATTTGCAAAGTGCAAGTTAGGGCATCGAACTCAAAAATAATATCATTATGACCTATAAATAATGACAACACCATGTTTTCCCTTTGATTTAGTGCAAAAAACATTAAATTATGAAAATGTTTACATGAACAAACTAGCCTTTAACAATAAACTGTGAATAACCTGAACAAATATGAACAACCTGAAATGACTAAAGAAAATTCAGTGCAATTTAACAATATTCTGCCTGTTATTAAATGTTTAGTGTCTTTGTAGATCTGATCTGTAATGCATGTGTAGAAATGATAAATCCAGGCAGAATATTGATCCGATTGTTCTTATATTTCTTCACAAGTTTCATTTTTCCGGTTATTCACATCCTTTTTGTTTGGATAGTTTGTAAATGTAAATATTGGCATAATTAATGTTATTTTTTGCACTAAAACAGTTTGCAGCTGTCATTATTTATGGGCTCATGCTAGCATTGGACCGGTCCGGTCCACTGCAGATTAAACTGGGCTGAATGTGGAACCTGGAGAACAGGAGTTTGACAGCCCTGGTCTCCTGTCTGTCTGGGGTCGGATCAGGCCGTATTTTGCTGTGGAGTTGAGTTTGGTTCAATGAACGCCATCAGTCAACAGTGGGCGGGGCTTAATCCCACCCACGTTCTCACCCTGGATGTAAAATCTGTGACTGACGCTTCCAGGCTCCATCTTGTTTTCCTCATCAACATTTCACTGCTTCTTGGTTCACACTTCACTACGTCTCGTTGCTTCTGTGTGTTACTGTTGCAGACATGGTTGATCTTCAGTTTTGTTCCTACTTGTTTGTCAGGCTGCGGTTCTTTCGCTCATGCTTTCCTCCTGTGGTTTGAATTCATGACGTCCTCAGCAATTAGTCAAAGTCAGCTTCATCACATAAATTATCTTCTGTAGTTGTGTAACCTGTACCTGCTACTGGCACTAGACAAAGACCAGTGTTGTGCAAGTTACCTCCAGACTGTAATCCATTACAGAGTACTTGTTACTGTTGTTGAAAAGTAATTCCTTACCTTACAATTTTACTGTGTCAGAATTGTAATGCGTTACATGACTCCTGTTACATGACTCCCAACACCAGAGACAGGAGGGCCTTTGGACGTATACATTTGCGCCCTGAAGTACATGTGAACGGATAGCCCAGTAAGTACCGCTACGGTCTACGATGTTCGAATCCCAGCAGGAACGCTCGCATTTTTTTCAACATTTTTCAAGTTCAAACAGGGGGCGGGGCCGAGGACGCTGCTACATAAATCCTAGTCATAAACACTTTAGCTTACTGTGTCATTGCTGATCACAGGGATCATGCTAATGCTAACTAGCTTCTGTAACGCAGGGTTAGGGTTAGTAATGAGCGTATGTCCATGTGACCAGTGGACTGTCTCCTGCCGTCTGCACCCATTGGCTGAACACCAACAGGAAATAGAACTGTACTGTCACATTTTTGAGTCTTTAACCCTGGAAAGCCTGAACCATTAAATCACTGACAGAAAATTCCAGTTCTTTGAAACTGGAGCCTTTATCGGTCCTTCTCAACAACCAAAAATATCAGTTTCCATGTATGAGTTTCAATTTTGTATCATATTTGACATTTACATCAGGTCTCAATGCTCAAATATTATTATTTTTGAACAAACAAAACCATAATACAACACAAACATGTCTAACAAATTGGTAATTCCTTTTCAAAATTGTAGTGTCACTAAAGGCCTCTGATGAATGAACTCCTCCCCCTGGTGGATGATCTGTGTATTGCATGTATCTAATTGTATACATCAGGTTTTTCAAGAAAAATAAATATCACACTGATCATGCAGAGGGCTTCAAAACTCATGTATCAAATATGATACGTTTGGTGTTATAGGGTTAAGGTCTTGCCGTCTTGCTGCTTTTTTTTTTTTTTTTTCAATTTGAGCAATTCAGTTATGAGTGAAACGTGTGTTGTAATACCATCGCTATTGAACATATACTGAACAAAATATTATTGAAAATGTATTAGTAATGCCTTACACTACTGTGTTATAGCACAAAGTAATCAGTTACTTCAATGCAAAGACAGTGGAGGATAGAGCCTCAAGAGTGGGCGTCCATGCAGGAGTATTTTCTCCTTCCATTTTATAAATAAATCTGTATGAATAAGACTATTTCTATTAAAACAGTCGACTTGAGTATGTTTCGAGGCTTGTTCTTCAACTCGTGAGTATTCAGATTTACTTATTAGATTTAAATGTATGGTTGGAACAGAAAAATAAGAGAAACGAAATCATCTGAACATCCAGACACAAGCGTCAATGAGCAGTTGAACATATGTAGCTAAAGCAGACAGAGGATCAAAAACGACGGACTGCATCCACCCGCTCTCTACATTATTTACACACTATTAAATCTTCATTTTTTTCTCAGTCCTAACTTGAAATGCCTGTAAGTCTCACACTGCTACATGGATTTTTCTGAAAACACAAGCCCTTGATAAACAGTTCTGTCAGTTTATATAAAAGTTGTCACATGGATTGTTTTGTTGGATGCCTACTGTTGTGCGCTGGGCTTTTGGAAGGCAGCTGAGGGAAGAACATTTTGGAAACTTGGCTTAATTACAAGTTAGTGTGTTTCATTTGAGGGAAGTTTGCCAAAGTCATGGTGAAAGGCTCTATTACATTCATCATCATTCCCACGACACTTTCAGTAGCTGTTTCAGAGCGTCTCTCTGCACATCAGGCAGACGGGCCAAGAAAAACAGTAACAACAACACCCCGAAAAACACACAAAATAACAGAAACTGCACAACAGCACAGGAATAATGAAGGATGGAGCGTGTTGAGTAAGGACAGCTTTAAAGCAAACTGTAAAATCAGAAACTCATATACAAAATGATCCATAAGCAAAAATTAACCCCTGTTGGTTCATGATCAGTTCATTCAGTACTGATATTTACATGCATTTAACCCAGAAAGACCCAGTGTTCTGTGCAAATCTGCCATTTTCCCATTTTTAATTTACCGATCAAGCAGAGGTTCATAAAATCAAGGCACAGGTTACCAACCAACCAACCAACCAACCAACCAAAGTTTATTCACATAGCACTTTACAACAACGTGAAGAAGACCAAAGTGCTTTACATCTAAAAGCATAATTGAATTATAAGATAGAAACAGTTTAGTCAAATACCATAAATATGCAGGTTATTATATTAAAGCCGAGAAAAGTGAACATCCAAATGGGTCAAATCTGATGATAACGTAAAAATGACAAACTACATTTTTTTGTGATTCACCATTTAAACCTGTGTAGTTTGACAAATGACAGTGATTGTAGATGCTTGTTTTTATGTTCAGTTAATGATATATTTTGCTGAAAAGACAGTTTTTCCTCTCTCTGATATAAAGTTTGAATTTACTCTGTGCTTTTATGAACATCTACGTTTTCAGTATATTAAATATACATAGGAAAGTCCCTGATTTTCACCAAAAAATGCAAAATGCTGAGAAAAACACTATAATACATGTCGATAAGTCCCTCAAGAAAGATTAAATGTGGAAAAAAAATGTACCTTTTTTTTTTTTGATCAGTTTTTTATTTATTTTCATTGTGCATCTCCAAAAGTACGATACAAAAAAAAGAAAGAAATTCACATTTTATAATATAAAATTTTGTGACACAAAGTAAAGTATTGAAGTCGTCACAAAAATAGTGGGAGTAAGGGTTAATACTGTGTGTGGAACAGTAACATACAGGTAAAGGTTCTATATATTCCAACAGACCACATTTACATTAAACTGAGCTCCATTTGACACCACTGTGGCAGAGTTACAGGGGTCATTAACATCAAATGGGATTATCCCGTAGGAAATGAAGCAGGGCGCAGACAATCCTGGCGATCTGCCGTTCTGATTATGATCTGGAAGTTTATTCACTTCCACAGTGTAAACACTTTTTCCTCTGAGGCTCATTTGTCCAGCAAATGTCACGCAATGCACTTTTCTTTTGTGAAAGTAGAAATATTAGCCCGAACGACGCCAGCGGGGATTTAATTGTGGCTTTTCAGACTTCATTTCTCGAAGTCTTCTGAAAACGTTGAGCATGTTTCAGAGCGTTCCGACTGTTTTTATGCCACGTTTCTTTCTCCTTCTGAATGACAGAGTCCTGTTACATGTTGAACTAACTAACCCATGATCTGATGTGGGCAGCTGTACTTCTGCACAGCTGCAGATGAAAGCACCTGCTGAATCCGCACCGTGGTTGGACTCTACGACAATACTGATGGTTTATTCATCAGCTGAGCAGAGGGGGACGCAGCCACGGGCCAGAGCCTTGTGATCACATCACATCTCCACATCCGTCACAGCGATGATCAATGCCGTTGGCAGCGCTGCTTTATCTATTCCCACCTCTACATCCATATGGCTTATCCAGCAGCTTTCCACCCTCCTCCCGTTAACCTATATCACTCAATCAGCAGTATGTGTACGTTCAGCGCTGGCCCTCAGATGGTGCGTTCATGTACAACTACACACCAACTGGAACTGCAGCCTGACCTCACCCATCCACAAATGTTCTCACAGGACGTTAAAACAGCACATGCTTACATATACCACCTTCACAACTGTATGAACATGTACAGGTTAAATAGGGTTTAATGCGGGAAAAAATATATCGAGGCAGTTGGGGGATGTTAGATGTTAACTCTTTAAAACCTGACGTGTCATCGCTGACACACCCTACGCATATACTCCTTTTATGGGTCCTGTTTTTACCTTGTGCTTTAAAATTTCATTCATTCTATCTATCTATCTATCTATCTATCTATCTATCTATCTATCTATCTATCTATCTATCTATCTATCTATCTAGTTTGGATGGCTGTTACTCTTTCAGTGTTTGTGCAATTTGTAAAATTCCAAATTCCAACAGTTTCTGAAACCTGAGACGTTGCACTTTACAGGTTTTATTGGGTCATTACGTTAATTTCACTCCCGTCTGTTCTAGAAGCTGGAGAAGAAGCTGTTTTAGCAGAATTATAACATGCAGTAAATTGTAAATAACTGCTAGATTTTGAAAGATCTGGAAAAAAAGTTCTCTGGAAAAATGGGTGAACAGACTCACTCAGCATATTTTCTGTTATTGATTATATACTCTGTGTTTTAGAAAAGCCGTCTATGGACTGGTGTTGAAAAGTAGCATGTGTGCTATATACACCCAAGCAAAGCATCTGGTCTGTCCCGTGGGACAGTCCCAGTCTACTTGTGATGCCCATACCAAATAAAACAAATTATATTCAAATTAAACTGTTAGTAAAATAAGAAAAAGAAGTCCAGGTGGACCGTTTTAGACTTAGGGTTTGAGAAAAGGTGTCCATGTACATTTGTAACTTATTATCCTCTGTATTTTGCATTTTTGGGTGTAAATCATGTATTTTCCTATATTTAATTCACAGATCATGTAGATATTCATGAAAACTCAGTGAATTCTAAGTTAATTATATCAAAACAGAAAAATGGAGAAAAATATTTACTTTTTCAGCAAAAGACATTGCAAACTGAACATAAACCCAGTGTGTCCATCCACTGTCGCTGATCCAACTCCATGGGTTTGACTGGAAAATCAATGTTGTAGAAGATGACGGTGTTTCCATGGTAACTATGGAGCCTCTGAACGTCCAAACGGGTCATATCTGATGACCATGAAAAGATGAAGAACTGTATTAGACACCATTATTTACATGTATAGGATTAGTGGATCAACAGGAATTCAATTATTTATATCTGTAGATGGTTTGTGTCACTGGTGGCTGTTTGGGTCTTTATGGGTTAAAATCCATCCAAAAGCCATTCTTTCTTCAGTTTTCTCTGTTTTGATATGAAAAATTTTGAATTTGTTTAGTTTTCATGAGCATTTAAATTAGGCATAGAAAAATAAATATAGGAAAATACATGATTTACAGTGAAAAATGCGAAATACAGAGGATAATTTTACAATAAATGTTGATAAATCACTTAAGAAATCTTAAATAGAGAGAAAAATTCATTTGGGAACTGCTACAAAATTAGCACTGGGTCTTTATGGGTTAAGACTCCATCGTTACTACATTACATTTCAAGACTACATACACTTCTGTCTACGCTCCTTAAGATATTCTAGGAAAGAACTGATTCCATTTCTATGACCAGTTGAAACATTAAAGCCTAAACATTGTCAAAACAGTACACAGTTTGATCTCTTAGACAGGATATTTATACAGTAAAGCTTAAACCCTCACCCGACCGAGGCGCACCATGAAGATGTCAACACTCCGCAGATAGGCTAATCTCACTCAGATAAATCTGTCATGAAAATGAGAGCCAAAGAAAAAAGATTTGTGTTACTTTAAAAGCCTGCATTTTGCTTTATCTCTCAAGTGTCACCGACTAGTCCCTGCATCTACAGATTAAATTCTTCTACATGGTGACAACTGGTCTTAAATTAGATGCACGGAAGACATGTGATGGCATATTAAGTGGCCTTGGAGGGCAGGTTTGTAAAGTTATGCAAACATGTTTTAAGGAGAATTAACCCATAAAGACCCAGCGCTTCTTTTGTGGCAGTTCCCGAAGGATTTTTTCTATTTAACTTTTCTTAAGCAATTCATCACGATTTATTTTAATATTATCCTCTGTATTTTGTGTTTTTTCGATGAAAATCATGTGGTTTTTGATATTTAATTCACTGATTATGTAGATGTTCATTAAAGCTCAGATTAAAGTTGATGATTATTCTATCAAAAATAGAGAAAACTGAAGAAAAAGTGACTTTTTCAGTAAAATATATCAATAACAAAAGAAGTGGTGCCAGGCACAACAAACCTTCTAATGAACTTTCACAACAAACTTTCTAAATCTATCAGAATCCTTTACAAAACTACAGAAGTTTTAGATCCAAAAGCCCTCCATACCATTTATCTTTAGAGTTTTCAACCTCACCTGTCTTAATGTGTGGAGTTCTAGGCATCCACCTTCAAAACAATAACTAGTCCAGTGGGTGGTTCCAGGCACAACAAGCCCCGCCCCTCACATGTACCGTAGCTTATGTTGGCATCGGTCCAGCTGATGTCATCATGTCTATGCATGTGCTGATGTCAGCATATCAACTGCCTCTATATATGTGGCAAGTTTGAAGGAAATTGAAACAAAATTGATGTTTTTATAGACGTGAAATTTCACCCATTATAAGTAAATGGGAGAAAAAAAAAAAAGAATTAAGAAATTCATTAAAAATTTTAACGTCGACATACTGTTCCCAAAATATAATGGCATCTGTTCGGGGTCACTGCCAGTCTATAAACCCAGTTTGGTATGAATTCAGCCAATAATTTTGCTGCTACAGACATTTGAATTTTCACCCATTATAAGTAAATGGGGAAAAAAGATTTTAAAAGTTCCTAAAAATTTTTTACTTTGACCTACTTTTCCCAAAACGTAATCAGATGTACTCTGGGTTGCTGGCAATCCATAAACCCAATTTAGTATGAATTCAACCAACAGTTTTGCTGCTAGAGTGTTAAAAACAATCCCCCTTGCCTCCCCTTCGGGGGGGGGGGGGTAATAACTGCTAATAGCCTAATTATAATGACAACTCCAAATTTTTCTCTTTGTTTTAGTGTAAAAAAAAAGGGAAAATTACATGAAAAAGTTGACATTTACAAGCAAACCGAACCAAAAACAATACCCGTTGCCTTCCCTTTGGGGGGTGGGGTAATGATAAAAAAAATATCTCCATCCACTGTCATGATCCAACTCCATGGGTTTTACAGGTGAATCCATGTTGTAGAAGATACCAGTGTTTCCATGGTAACGACGGAGCCTCTGATCGTCCAAATGGCTCATATCTGATGACCATGAAAAGATGAAGAACTGTATTTTACACCAGTTATGGACATGTATTGATAGGATTAGTGGGTCAGCAGCTTCTCAACAGTTTAGGTCAGTAGAAGGTTTCGGTCGCCTGCGTCCGTTTGGGTCTTTAAGGGTTAAATCAGAGCTGAAGTGTTCTTTATCTGAGCTCGAAGAAAGCATGATGTGTCTGATCCTGATGTTCTTCTCCAAGTAAGAACATTAAATTAACTCATTTGTGGATGAATTTCCAGCTAAAAATGTGATGATGCAATTAGACAATTAAGATGTGAAAACGTCGGAGCGTTGCGTCAGTTGATATCAGTCAGAAGCAATTAAAAGTTCACCGACTCTGACGAGAACAACAGATAACATCGCAAAAGACGATTAAAACGTAGAAATACCAAAATAACACGTAGGTTTTATTGAAAGGATTTAAGACTTTTGAAAGATCTGCTCTCATGCTCGGTGAAACTGATTTATTGTTGGTTTTTAGAAAATAAAAACTGGAATGCACTGGAAAAATCAGTACTTTTGGACCTTTGGAACAGATATTCGAGATGCCCTCAGGAGGAATCCTAATGCTTCTGACATCTTCTTGACATTCCCTCTTTCATCAGCTGTGAGTTAAATTTTACAGAAATACTTGAGGTTTTTCTATCGCTAAAGGGAACGTTCTCACGAGGATGACCCCTTGTTATTTTATTGACCCTAAGACCTTTAGTTTTAGTTCACTGCTTTAGCTGTAAGAATAACAAAGTGAATGTTTTTTATGGCATTCAGTTCTTTCATACTGTGGGCTTTTCAATCACAGGTCTGATTTTCTGTTGTGTGAGCTTTTTATTGCATTTATTTTAAAACTAAAAGGATTCTAGAACATTAATTTATCTATTTTGTGTATCTATTTTACGGTCATTCTACCAACCGAAACATTTCATTGGACTTCTTCAAAGGGTTGTTATAGTTAATGACAATTCAGGCTAAATGGAAAAAAGGTATGACCTTTTTTTAAATTGAAATAAAGAGAAATTTGAACACACAATGTAAGTAAATTGTGAAAACTTCCATTGAATACAATTAAATCAAAATGACAGATGCCCTCTTGAGCTGATTCAATCAAAATTTGTAGGTTACTTTTTTGGATTTTTCTAGGGATGACAGATGTTTATTGAATACTTGTATACGCAGAAGAAACTCTGTGTTCATATGTTCATACAGGTGTAGTGCGGGAAGCTAGAGAGACATTTTTGCATGACCATCCACAAATTCTGTGCCAACCAACCAACCAACCAACCAACCAACCAACCAACCAACCAACCAACCAACTGTGATTGTGTCTAATCCTCCAACTTTATAGTTTTCAGCGACAACAGGATAAAGAATCATAATGAAAATGCTAATAATGCTAATGTTAATAATGCTACTGCTAAAAAAAGAATTCACATTTACATTTATGCATTTGGCAGACACTTTTTTCCAAAGCGACTTATAGGTGAAAAACCTAAATAATAATAATAATAATAATAATATAATAATTGTGTAGCTTGGGACCTCATGGTAGTTTTGATACACACTAGTTGAACATAAATGCAGGTAAAATAAACTTCTTTTATATTATGTTAATGGCTCTTGGTGACCAAGAATGAAATGGCTTTGCATTTTTTTATACATCTTTCATTTTTCCCTCATCTACATCTTTCAATAAATCAAGACTTTCCTCTTAATGCCTGAAGAACTACACTGAAACTACTCAATTACCACAAATAAAACCAAAAAACTAACACGCAAACTAGTCACGCACTTATAAAATTAATATAAACTAAAATGAAACAAAAAAAAACCAACAAAAAAACAGAAAAACTAAGAGACTGAACAAAAATAAAGTAACCATTGTCCCTGTTGTTAAGACATGACAAACGAGCGTTGGGAACTGTTGGGCAGAGCTTTTTCTGAACCACCTCTGGTTCAAACTGTTTGGATTTGGGTGACTCAAACTGGTTAGGGAAATACTGTGGTCATGGTTTAAAGAAACCAATGTTGACTGTTGGTAGAAGACAGGAAGCAAACTGTGGTCTCTGGTGTCAAAACACACTTTATGCTCCACTACTTATCCTGACTGCCTCGCTAAAAGGTTTTGCGGCGAACACTTTCACGGTTCTACCTTTGTTACTACTGCAGAAGTCACCATTCTACGCATAACATAGAAGATTTTTGGTGTTTGAATATATAAAAGTAGGTTTTCTTGTGGGTCTAGACTCCGTTTCTATAGTTAAATATACGACAGGTGATGCTTTGTGAACATAAATGTAAATGTTGGGCGTTTGCGTTCACTTATGGGCTCAGAAATGACAGCGTGGAGAGCAAACTCCCAACTGTGCGGGGGTTGAACGGCCAAGTGTCGAGCCAAGAGGCCAGGAGGTTAATTTTAGAGTTTTGTGGTGGAACTGGGAGACTGCTGCCACCCCTGTTTTGCGAGCCTGCTGAGCTCTACGTACGCATAACATTTCACACATCACTGTCTTCCCCATTTCAGAAATATGTAATGGCCGGTTGGTCTTGAGAGGACAACTGTGAGATCAGATACTTGTGGTGGTGTTCTGGCAGCTGTGGTGTCATTTTCCTGTGAATTACAGCTTGTGTTAAAAGACTGGGTGTTGCCCACAATGCAACATGGATAGCGTATCCTGTTCCAGAGGACATTTGTTTGGAAAACCACCCTGACATTTTGAATTGTTTGACTGGAGATAGTATCGACAGGCCATTGTTGAGGCCAAAAGGTGCAGAAAAAACACACATGAAACCACTTATTATTGTTATTCTCTGTTTTCTATCTGTGTATCTACGTCTGAAGCAGCACTGGGAAGGGAACCTTTGAAACAGAATACTTTAACCATTATTAGTTATCCTGTTAAAATGAAATACATAACTATTTTCATTACTTCATCCAAGTATTTCAACTCATTTGATTTGCAACTTTTTGATGATTATCTAAAATAATAAACATATATTTTTAATGGAACGAATCCCTGTACTCATCCACTCACTGTATAAAATCTCCACTCTGTACATATTACACTATGAATCCACTGTAAATCTTAACCCACTGTTGTCCTTGTCTGTAGTCAAATGTTTGTTCATCTTAGGTCTATGTTTACGTGCGTTTGGGTTTATGCTGACACTGTTCGTCGTGAGCAAAGAAAAACCAAAGTCACATTCCTTATATGTGTTCACATACGTGGCCAATAAAGCTGATTCTGATTCTAAAAGACATAATGTAGAAAAGTACTAAAATCCACACCCATATTACAAAAGTACTGGAGCTTTTTGTCTGATTTCAGAGGTAAAATAAAAGTTATTGAATTGAGCTCTGAATGGTGTTTTTGTCCAGTTGAGTGTTAACATAGATGTACTCCAAAACAGGATATTCAAGAAACAAAAAATGACTTGTTCCAAGAAAATGAGTGAAAACATTTGTACTACTTCTCAGTTTAACCCATAAAAACCCAGTGTGACTGTTGATGCAGTTCCCAAATGAATTTCTCTATTTACCCTTTCTTAAGTGATTTATCTCATTTATTTCCTCCACCAAGGAGGTCACGTTTTTGTCGGCGTTGGTTTGTCTGTCTGTCTGTCTGTGTGCAACATGACTCCAAAAGTTATGGACGGATTTGGGTGAAAATTGTGGGAAATGTTGATACTGACACAAGGAACAAAAGATTAAATTTTGGTGGTGATCGGGGGTGGGGGGGCCACGGGGGCCCACTGATCTGCGCTGGAGGTCTGCGCTCTCCCAGTGCTTCTGGTTCTAATATTATTCTCTGTCTTTTGCATTTTTTCAGTGCAAAGCATGTATTTTCCTATATTTAATTCACTGATCACGTGGATGTTCGTTAAAGCTCAGGTTAAAGTTGAGGCTTATTATGTCAGAAACAGAGAAAACTGAAGGAAAAGTGACTTTTTCAGTCCAGTCTCTCATTAACTGAACATAACCCCAGTGTGTCCATCCACTGTCACTGATCCAACTCCATGGGTTTTACTGGGGAATCAATGTTGTAGAAGATGACGGTGTTTCCACGGTAACTACGGAGCCTCTGAACGTCCAAATGGGTCATATCTGATGACCATGAAAAGATAAAAAACTGTACTTTACACCATTTATTTACATGGATTGATAGGATGAGTGGATCAACAGGTATTAAACAGTTTAGATCAGTAGATGGTTCTGGTTGGTGGAGGTTGTTTGGGTTTTTATGGGTTAAAACGAGGCATTCGCTGTCGGGGGTTGACAGCGAGGGTATATCCCTGAAATCCCCCCAAACTTCTGAAATAGATAAATCTATCCACGATAATTGTTAGACAATCAATATGAACTCAGGTTGAGCTACATGGAGCTGATAGTGGCAGAATAACGGTCAGAGAACCAACAAAACTCCACCTGGTGAATGAACATGACCCCATCTGAACTCTGGATGGAAGCATGAACATGGACGTTTGGAAGATGACCAATATGAACCAAATTTGATCTCAATCGGCCTATTACGGCTTCATTTATGTCCAAAAAACTGATTTTCAACACAAGCGCCCCCATTTGGATGAGTTCTAACACTCCCAGAGAAGCTGACATCGATAGGGTTCTTCCACTAGGGGTCCACTACGTTGGTTATCAAGGGAGAAGAAAGCCAACCAAATCTGTTCTAGTTATCGCATTCACACGAAGGATATCCAGCAGCGGTGGCGTTCAGGGTAAAACCATTAACCCTTTATCGGACAAGTGACTATTGTTGGTCATTTCTGCACACATTACAAGACAGTGACAGCAACAGTTCCAGTTCCAGTGAGGACAGTGAGTCCGCAATCTCAGGTCCAATGTGGTCTCCAGGGTCTGTCAGGTCCACTGTGGTCTCCAGGGTCTGTCAGGTCCAATGTGGTCTCCAGGGTCTGTCAGGTCCACTGTGGTCTCCAGGGTCTGTCAGGTCCAGTGTGGTCTCCAGGGTCTGTCAGGTCCAATGTGGTCTCCAGGGTCTGTCAGGTCCACTGTGGTCTCCAGGGTCTGTCAGGTCCAATGTGGTCTCCAGGGTCTGTCAGGTCCACTGTGGTCTCCAGGGTCTGTCAGGTCCACTGTGGTCTCCAGGGTCTGTCAGGTCCACTGTGGTCTCCAGGTCCACTGTGGTCTCCAGGGTCTGTCAGGTCCACTGTGGTCTCCAGGGTCTGTCAGGTCCACCTCTAATGGAACTAATGTAAGGGCTGATGTTCAAAGGGGTCATGTGGATAAAAAGACAAAAAAAACTATTTCACAGGGAGCTCCTGGTGTTACTAATGTTCTAATGTTCTAAAAACAGTTCTTTTCACCTTACATGTGTTTGTCTTGTATTTTTTTATATATACACGTCTAGAATTTTTTTTTTTTTTTTTTTGCCCCTTATGGATAAAGAACCAAATATGGTAACTTCATTGACCTTGATTTTCTACATAAAAAAAGAGAAAATTTTCACTTCAGTAATAAAGTCTTGTTATGTCCTCCAATCGCAAACTATGGTTGAGATTTAAAATATCAGAGTACTTCTATGAGTGGGCTATAAAGGTTAATGTAAATGTTAATATTCTCATATGCTAAGTCTGTCTTAAAAACTGGGTTTCATTATAATAATAAGCACAAATGTAGTCATTCTAGTTGTTCTTATTTTATATTTCCAGGTAATAAACCTCTCCTCTATATCTAGTGAGGTAAAATACAGTCATGGAAAAACAAAGTACAGCCTCTTTGAATTCTGTGATTTTATATCAGGACATAATAATAATATTTAAAAAGAAAAATCATCCGATCCTCACCACATTCCAAAATTATTGAAATCTAACCTCAAGTGTAAAACAACATGCAACAGATTCCACCTTTTCACTGCTTATGAAAAACAAACGAAGCCAAAATTGAGAAGCAATATATGAAAAATTCAACTAATTCCATGGTCAAACCACCTTAAGCAGCAATAACTAGAAGTAATTATTTTCTGTGTGACTTTAGAAATGGTCCAGTTTTTACACGTTGCTTCAGTACTTTGAGGTTTGTGATCATCCGTTCATGCACAGCAGAATTTCAATCAGCCTTATATAACCCTTCTGTCATAACACAAAACACTCTCACCAGTAATCACAACTAAATTAAATCGCAAAATAAATGTAATTATAATACACAATTCTCCAACAATGTCTGACATTACAAGTGTCGTTTTATGCAAATGTTTCAATTGAAACGATTGATTTCGTCATTGTTAGAGTAATTATACATGCCATCGCTACATACACTGCATTCCCGCTGATCTCAGTAAACAATATCCAACAAAAAAGCATCCACATTTCCATTATTGGCCTTCATGGACCTGTGAGTCTGCATCCAAGACTAAACAGGCCATCTAAGCATGTTAGTCTTCCTCCATCACAGCAGAGGGGCTGCTGTTGGTGGCTGTGAAAGCTGCTTTATTGAGGCCTAAACGGCTGCGTTTAGTGAGGAAATCAGCTTGAACATGCCATTCTATTTCTGTACATTCTCCTCTCTCTTCCTAATGGGATTATAGGCAAATAGAGACAGAGAGGGCATGGCACGAAGAGCAAATTTAGGTATTTAGGATGGGGGAGAGAATACCAGCGAGAGCCTACCACTGCATGGGTTTGGTAGATGCTGGCCTGCCTATATCTGCTGTGTGCATATAAACAGGAGGAGAAAAGGAAGTAGCAGCTCCGTGTTGGAAATTCTGACTCTATTTCATGTTAAATCACTTTCAAACGATGATCCAAATCATTATCAGAGCATATAAGGAAAGTAAATCAAGAATAATTTCAACAATCTATCGTAGATTCAACTCGCACGACAAAAATTCAACCAATTATATAAAAGAAAAATGGGAGAAGGAGCTCAGTGTGGAAATTACAGATGCTGACTGGTTCAGTATGTGTTCGATTCACCAAACGTCCACTAGTTCACAGATGTGGAGGGAGTTCTGCTGTAAAAGTCTGGTACATTTGTTTATTTCACCTAAGAAGAAAAGTCAGCAGTTTAACAGACAGCAGAATGTTGGAGGGAATGTGGAGAACTGGATGTAGATCACACACACGTTTTTGGAAATGTGAAAAAATAACTGAGTTTTGGGAAATGGTGTGTAGAGTACTCAAACAAGTAATGGAGTATGAGATTCCAGTGTGCTGGGATGTTCTGTATTTGTGGAAGTGATCTGATGGAAATGTAACAGGAAACGACATGGACTTGGTTCAGATACTTTTAGATGCTGCAAAAAAACTATTACAGGGAACTGGGGAAGGACAGAAGCACCGACACAGGAGCAGCGGACTGAAATTATAGATGGAATAAATACAATGGAAAGGCTGAGTCACAGACTGGGACTACAGGAAGCACAATTGGACAAAAAGTGGAATAAATGGACTGTTTACAGAGCTGGGAATGATGGAAAGACTGGATAAAAATGTGTTGAAATAGATATAATGTACCCAAGAAAAATGTCAATAAAAACTTAAGTGACAAAAAATAAATAAATAAATCACTAAATCAGTTTCCAGCAGATGTGTGACAGCTTTGTTCTGTGCAGTTACACATAAGGATGACTATAAATGCACTCTTATTAACCCCGTGAAGCCTGGACCATTAAATCATTAACAGAAAATTCCAGTTCTTTATTGGTCCTTCCAAACAACCAAAACAAATTTTTTCAAATATCAATTTCCACGTATGAATTTCAGTCTTGTGACATATTTGATACATCGGGTCTCAATGCTCAAATATGATTATTTTTGAACAAAGAAAAACATAATATAACACAATGTCTAACAAATTGGTAATCAGGTGCTTCTATGAAACTGGGTTTATTTTGGTTCCTGGCACTTCTCCAGCGTTTTAGAACCAACAATAAAATAGAAATGTAGACATATTTCCCCCCAGGATGGACCTAATGAAGACTTCAGATAAATGAAAAAGAAAAAAATTATACTCTTGCTCTGAGCCATCCCAAAATTAATGAATTTTTAATCAAATATTTGGGCCAAAAATAGGATCAAAAGTAGGAGAGGAAAAGCTGCCTAGGTGTCAGTGCATTTAATCATGAAGACATGGCTGGAAATGGTCTTTTGTAAATAATGACACGGTGTTAAATTTGTCGATCCTAGTATTTTTTCTAACCCAGACGTGGGTTTTTCATAAATCTCAGTCTCATTCCAGGTGTTGCATGTAATCCATCGTGTCCACTTGCGTTACATGCAGAACCTGCCAATTTCAACGCATAGAAATTGCAAAAGATTTTGCAACAGCCATCATTTTTGTGAAACATTCTGCCCTGAACAATTAGTTCAATTCCCAAAATATACCTCTGAGAGAATAAAGAGATATTAAAAAAATTTGTAGCGTGTAATTTTTGTGTCCTTTCAACCATGTTACATGCAGATCTTTGTATTAAATGTAATGTAAAAAAATTAAAAATGCGTTTTATGTGAAAAATCATTTCTCTTTTATCTCAGTAAGTATTTATTTTTAAAATAGACTCAAAGTGCTTCCAAACTTGCTTCATAACATTCGTCTACATCTGGTCTGAATTTTTAGCCCCTCTGTCCTGTTTTTAGGAGCAGTTTCATAGAAGCACCCAAATCCTTTTCAAACTTGGCAAAGTTCTGCCTCCTTCCTCATTAATTTTATCTTGTAGTGTCACTGGAAAGGCCTCTGATGAATGAACTCCTCCCCCTGGTGGATTATAAGTGTATAGCATGTATCTAATTGTATACATCAGGTTTTTCAAGAAAAAAAAAGTATCACACTGATCATGTCGAGGGTTTCAAAACTCATGTATCAAATATGATACGTTTGGCGTGATAGGGTTAACTACTTTTATTTCTTTGCACCACAATCAACCTACGATTTTTATCAAAACATATTCTCATCTACACACATAGTAGTTTAAGCCTTTAGGGGTGAGATTATTGGTGTTCTTTTGCACAAACATATGGAGCATCTTTAGATTTTGCTGCATATTTCAGCTGCAACTAAACATGATCTTCCATCAATGTATTATGCTGCTCATTTGATAAATAAAAAAACTGTTTTAATATCCAACGTGGGATCTTTAGAAGACTTATTTGACTGTGAAAACTATGACAAGAACAACAAATGCCTCAATATTTTGACCTTGTAATGCCTTTCTCTGCTGCAGCTCTATCTACATGTGACATACACTTATTTATCACCTGTTGACTCTGACAAATGTTGGATTTTTGCACCAATACTTGTTCATAAATGCCACCACAATGCCTTTTCATCATCCTCCATCAGGGACCGGCTAATGCTAGGCTAATGAAATCAGCGCAGTCCCATCTATAAGCTTTAACGATAACAATACTTTCACTTATCGATAATTAAATTAGCTTAGAATGAGCTGCAGTTGGCTAAACTCCACTCTTATTAGCTGTTTCTTTAATGTTAAAAAGCACATGGCATAAAAACAACAAAGACACTGCTTTACTTTTTCTCTTAAGACGGAAAATCATTTTGGACTTCCTCTTTTCCCTGATCTGAATGATACATGTTCATTATTTTTTTTACAGCGTATGTTCTCTGAGTTTTCTATGTTTGTTAATGAACGTCATTATTTATTAATTTTTAGTCTTTTCTTCCATTTTCTTTGTTCAGTTTTGGCTTTTCCTCAACATTATAAGGCTAAACTCCAGATCTAAGGCAGTTTCTTGGTACCTGACGGGAGAATAAACCTAGCATACATGTTTTTGATAGAAGGGGAAAAAGACACAGATAGAACCTGCACAGCATGATGGGAAAATGCAAATATGACACAGTAAGACCTCAATCCAGCTTGAAAATGAACTCAGAACTTTCTTGCTGTGAGGCTACATTGCTAACCACTGCACATGTCTGACATCACCTAAGAAAATCAATGTAAAATGACAGTGAATAGCATCAAAGCTAGCTACAATACCTGTTCTCAGATCGAGTAATTGGATTTTTGTGCGCACATATATGACAATAAATATCGTCCAATATGATGCTAAATGATATATTCTGTATTAAAAGACAAAAACCCACCAGACCATATAACAATTAGCCTTCCACAAGCTTATGGGAAATGTTAGACCCCGAAATAGTACTTAAATGGTCTGAAAACTAAGGGGAAACTTAAGGGCATTAGGTTGAGGCCAAACCCAGTGGACTGAGACAATAAAAACAAAAGCAGTTTAACTTGGCATCTGAAGTTAAGGCTGATTTATTGCATAAGTGCGCTTTACTTTCCTATGTATTAACTTCTCACCAGGATCTTTTATCAATTGTCTGCATTGTTTAACTTTGCATATTTCTTGTCTGCCTTGCCTGGAGCTTGCCTTATTTCATTTACATCATGCTTTCTTATTGTAATTTCTACCTTGTCTTACTTTGCATGTTGTCTGTGCTAACTGAAGGATGTTTGAACTGAATAATTCCACATCTGGTCATGGGAGAACAGCTGAAAACGAGCCATTTGGCTGCTAGCGCCACATTCACTGCACTGCTGTGTATGTATTTACCTGTAGCTGAGGCAGAGGCGTCCTTCAGTGGTTTCTGTTTTGTCACATTTTTGACTGCTACCTCCTATAGTTCATGTGTCGGTCTAGTTTGATTGACATGGTTTTGTGGCTGTGGATATGATACATATGGATGAGTGTCGAGGAATGTTTTATACTGGATATTTTCACACCGTCAACCCTGGAGAAGCCCTGGCAATATGTGCCTTCAGTGCACCATTATACATGTTATTCCCACCATCATTATTTAATGTGACGTCACTCTGTGCCCGCATTAAACTGCCTGAAAGCAGATGATGTTGAAGACTGTTTAACCCATAAAGACCCAGCACTACTTTTATGACACTTCCCCAATGAATTTTTCTTTATATTTAACCTTTCCTAAGTGATTTATCATTGTTTTTTATAATATTATCCTTTGTATTTCACATTTTTTTTCACTCACAGTCATGTATGTTCCAATATTTAATTTACAGATTATGTATTTTAATCATCACGCTGAGATTACATTTGAGGGTTATTACATCCAGGGTTCCTACACATTTGAAATGTCTAAATTCCATACTTTTTCCAGACCCTAATTTCCAGATGTCTTGGTCAAAAAATTCCAACCAGTCTTTAGATTTGAGATTTATGAGCCAGTTGTCAGAGAATTTCCATCTACCCATTATGAGTTCTGCCAACGATCATACATGCATGTTGAACAGCTCGCTCATGAACAGTGTGTGGACGTCACCTGTCCGTCAAAGCAGCAGTGAAACTTGACGACACCTGGGCGGGGCTTAAAATGGGTTGGAGGAGGAAGAGAGCAGAACTTGTCAATCTGCCCAAATGTTTTCTGGGACGCGTACCCGACTGTACGTGCTCTCACACAAACATTTTAGCTGCACTAGCAAGCACCTTAAAAAAACAGATGGATCCATTTCCTTTTATAGATATTCATAATTTCTGTTTTAGAAAATAGAACAGTGGAACAGTCTTGGAAACATGAATATTTTTCCATACATTTGTGTCCATTTTCCAGACCTGGAAATTTCTAAAATCAAATTCCATACTTTTCCATAGGAGCGTAGGAACCCTGTATGTCAAAAACAGAGAAAACTGAAGAAAAAGTGACTTTTTCAGTTCGGTCTGTCATTAACTGAACCTAAACCCAGTGTCTAAAGCCACTGTCATTTATCAAACTCTACGGGTTTTACTGGTGAATCAATGTTTTTAATGAGCCTTTTTTTTTTATGGCGTTACAAAAATATCCACTCAGCTGGACACCATGCATTTAATTTTTGAAGCAAAGAAACATGTATTTAAAATGCAAGTGATATACTGTGTGAAAACTAGGAAATAAAAACATGACTAATGCAGCTAATCTGATGTTTTGTCACATTTGATCATATTCTAATACTAGTTATTACTCACTTCATGGAGATAATATGCAAAAAAAAAAAAAAAACAACAACCTTCTCGTTTAAGAAAACTGTTAATTACAGTTTAACAACTAGCAACTGACACTCAAACATGTTAGTGCAGATCAGTTTTAATAAGAACAGTAAAGTTACATTAATTATATGAACGTCAGTGTATTATTATGGGATGTTGCATAAGTGTCCACTGTATTGGCTGATCTGGAACTAAAACAACCAAACCCGTGAATATAGAAGAGAACAGCTGGGGAAGAGCTGACCACTGGAGTGAAAGGGTTAACCCACACAGACCCAGGGCTGCTTCTGTGGCAGTTCCCAAAATGGTTTTTGTCCATATTTAACATTTCTTCAGTGATTTATCACCATTTATTGAAATATTATCTTCTTTATTTTGTGTTTTTTCATTAAAAATTAGGTATTTTCTTATAATTAATTCACTAATCATATAGATGTTCATTAAAGCTCAGATTAAAGTCGAGGGTTATTACATCAAAAATAAAGGAAACTGAAGAAAAAGTGATTCTTGACAAAATACATAATTAATTGAACATAAACCCAGTGTGTCCATCCACTGTCATTTATCAAACTCTATGGGTTTTACTGGTGAATCAATGTTGCAGAAGATGATGGTGTTTCCATGGTAACTACAGAGCCTCTGAACGTCCAAATGGGTCATATCTGATGACCATGAAAAGATGAAGAACTGTATTTTATATGAGTTATTTCCATGTATTGAAAGGATTAGTGGTCCAACACTTCTTAAACATTACAGATGAGCAGATGCTTTTGGTCGTCGCTGGCTGTTTGGGTCTTTCTGGCTTAAACAACGATTGTTCACCTCATATCCTAAACACAAAGTGATCCCCTGTTCGCTACCCATCTGTTCGGATCAATGCCCATATAAACCAGAGAAACGGTGGGTGAGTGGCCGCACATGGGTGTGTGAAACCCACCCAGAGCTGGGAGACGCTCCGCTGTGGCACAGACTAAACAAAAACAAAGACAAACAGCTGAGGCTGCTGGGTAACTGAAATATGAGCGGAGGTCTGCGAGGGTTCGCTGCCTCGTACACACTCTGTTTTGGCTCATCCACACCTTTCTCCCACAGGGGAAATAATTAAAGGCTTCAGTGTGTGGGTGAATATGACAAACTGGCATGTTCTCCCAGCAATAAAAGAGGAAAAGTGCATTGCACACCAGTCAGTTTAATAATGTAATCATGACTTTCCTTACATGTTTTCCCCACAGAAAACAAGGGCAGCTTCAGAGTTGGTGGATTTCCATTAGATTCGTGCTCTGTCCTCATTAGATTTTCTCAAGGAGAGGATAGAGAGTGCAACGGGATAGGGATGGTCATTATAACATGGTGTGTAATTAGGCAGTCTAAAGCCCTCCTCCCCACCAGCTGTACATTCCATAATCCATATTCAAATGCAGCGCTGACACAGAAACAGCGCTGTGAAGACCAAAGAGCACCACTGGCACTGTGCAGCACTCGCTGCTGGCCTTAGGGATGTGTTGCGGGTTTTTTTGTTTTTTTTGTTTTTGGAAGGGTAGGGAATGTAATTTGAAGTAACACTGGTTTGGATAATGAGCTCTGTGTTCCGTCTTTTGCAGATAGAAATGCAGACAAACAAAAACAAGCGAATGAAAGGCCGCAAAAGCTGGTTCTGATCCAAACGCTTTCCTTTCTACTTCCTCAAAATGTACAAGAAACACAGTTATGATTAAACGGGGACATTTTAAGGCGACGGGTTCTTTTATAAATCCTTCATCTTTTGTCCCAATACAGCAGAGTAAGAGAACAGCTCAACATGCTGCTGCTGCGGCTGCTGTTTGGCCTCCGGTTTACAATTCTGTGTGATGAAGATTTAGTTCAGCATCGCCCCCTCTGGAGAACACTATTGTCAAGTGTATTAATTAGCCTATTTTGTGTAAGTATAACGATCTGCATAGTTTAGTTAATTTACGGGGCATGCATAAGAATGATGGAGGAGGATTGCAGAGGAGGAAATCTGCTTGGGAAATTTGTTTCATATTTACATAATTATTTGGAAGCTCCTGCTGATGCTGAAACTAAAATTTTGGGCTTTAATTTATTCCAAAAGGCTTGTGTTTGCTCAGGGATTGTGCACAGGGACTCAGCTGGTTAATCAAGCATATGTATAATTCATCTTCCAAGCATGGGGTCTGGCACTGAGGCTGTTAAGATGAGCATTTCTAAATGTGATATTTTCACTTTCTTGCTACGAATCCAAACTCTATACTCAGAAGACCTGTGCTATATCAACAGTGCTCCAACCTAAAGATCATGTAATAGGAAGGTTTTGGGAGAATGAGAGCAGGAATCTGCTGCTTCCACCCCCCGTCCTACCTCCAGCCTTCATGCCCCCCTGCTGTTACCCCCATAAGTCAGTCTCAGGCTGCTTACACAAACAATTAGAAGATATTTTTGACTCAACCGCCCAAAAGGAAGAAAAAAAAAAAGTCAGTAATTGTGTCGTCTGTTAGTGCAGTCACTTTGTTTCAAGCCTGCAGCGCTGAAACATGCACACACACACACACACACACACACACACACACACACACACACACACACACACACACACACACAGTACAGTAGATGAGCAGAGATTGAAGAGCAGTAATCTCTATGAACCTCACAGTCCCTGACAAACCACCAGAGATCCCATTTCCACTTTAGAAGCCTCATTACCAGGCTGCAGTGCACAGGTACTGTACACAGGGTTCCACCGATAAGGGTCTGTCCAGGCCAACGCTGGAACCGCCGCTGAAAACCAGCCCGAATTATTGTAACAAATATATGCAGTGGTGTGGGCGCACAGATGGGACCGAGGGATTAGAATTCCTAAAATGTCTGCTTAATAAACTCAGCTTCCAGTCGCACAAGTCTGTAAAAAAATGTAACTGATAAATAAGAAGTTTCATTAACATAATAATGTACTGTTTATTGTAATTCTGTCTCCAAATCTAACACTCACATTTCAACAGCATTAATTATTAACAGACTGCTGTGATTCTTGCCTGGATGTGATTAAAGTAACGTTTTCTGTTTTCCATTCCCAGAAGCGTGATGTAGTTATGAGTGTAGAGAGGCTGGTATCCATGTTAATCTATTACACATTTTACATCTGACATAATCGAGGTCAGAGTCCGTTTTAGAACTCAACAGCTACAATGGTCGTTCCTGCACGAAGGCTGCTTTCATTTTCTAAGACACTGTTTATCACTGTTTTCAGTGGTGGTATGTACAGAAGTAAGGATGTAACGATTACGGCTGAAATGATAAACTGAGGTAAAATTCCTGACGGTTCGTATCATCGTTTCAGTTCTAATTATCACTAAAACCATGTTTAATTACCATACTTTGAAAAACTCACCCCCCCCCCCCCCCACACACACACACACACACACACACACACACACACTAAAAAGGTGTAATGTGGATAATGTTTCTGCCACATTACTTTGTTTAAAATGGTAGTGTTGCTTTTATTACACATGTGATTTGTATTTAGGGTACATGAGACAGCAGAAGTGTTCTGTGTGTACCAGTTCTTAAATGTGTCGGACTAGATCTGGTCTGGAGCGCTGAAGGTAAACTAAAGCATCCTCAGTTCTTATCTATAATTCGCACACGTGCACTTACCTGTAAAGGCGGTAAGGTGCCATCTTTACTGCACATTTGTATGTTTGATGTTTACATGTTCAGGGTGCAATTTGTCAAAAAAAACAGAGGGGAGCTGTGTTTTTTGTTTGTTTGTTTGTTTGTTTGTTTGGTATACACGTGGGGGAGTGGTCCTTAACTAACAGAACTAACGCTGGCATGAAATGAAAATGAAACTTGACATACTTTCCATGTCCAACTCCCAGGTTCTGTTCCTCTGTTATACAGCAGATCTTACACTACATTTTCACACCTTCTACCCTGTATCCACTGGACACACAAATGCTGGGCCCATGAATTTGTCACCTTTACCCCCCCTTTACGATGCCCCAGTGCATGGGGACGTTTGTGACTTCTGAGACTGTGACAGTTGGGTTCAGGTGAACGCTAGTGCCACTAATGTGGGATATAAGTGGAAGAAAACTGACACAACCTGCTGTTATTTACACTGGCTGGTCAACCCCCCCCCCCGAGGATGAAATTCATTGAGCAGAAGTAGGAATGTAAAACCCAGAGGGGGGGGTTGATTCAACCCACCCCCCCAACAAATCACACCCTGTATATAATATTTTAATGTTTCTGCCAACAGAAAGCACATTGTACGTTATTTCATTTCTTTTTTTCAAAAGAAACTTAAATCATTATAAAAATTAAATTATTTCAGTGTGTATGTAACTACTCTGAACATTTTGAGCACATTTCAACAATACCGCGATAATAATGATAACTGTGATCATTTTGGTCACAATAACAGTGATAGGAAATTTTCATATCATTACATCTCTACACAGAAGTGGAAAAAAGTTTTCAGGCACCCTTAAAATGTTACTCACACTCAAATATTCATAAATAATTTAATAAAACAACAGACCACTGAGACAAATTTTGCAGCGCTAAGCTAACGCTAAGCAGATCCAACGGTATAAGTTTTATTTCTCTCCCACTGAAACTCACTGAAACTTGACAAAAACAAACAAAAATAAAGGTCGCATTACGAAGTGATAAGTACGTCAGTGGTGATAGCGGCCTGTGATTTTTGCAGTGGGGGGGGGGGGGTGATTGTGGGAGTGAAAGTGAACAGGCTTTCCTCTTCCTCTAACTCTCCGGCAGGACAGACACACAGGAGCAGCGAGCGACAGAATCTTCGTGAACCAAAAAAGTTCATGTATTTGTTACATATTGGCTGATGTCGGTTAATCGATGATGTGCTATAATTGGCCTGATTAATTGGTCAGGCTCTAAAAATGACCTCTATGATGTACTTCCTGAATCTGATTTTAGTGTTTTTTAATTGTTGTTCGGTTGGACAGAGTTTGGATCCCATTCCCAGAACAGGTTTACATCCATCCAAACAAAGACAAGTGAAACAGACGACTTCTCCAAACCCACCAGGATACAAACATCATCTGTACAGTTCTACACCTGGGGTTCAGAAAGCTGACCCTTCTCTGGGGGCTCTTCCAGGACGGCCGACGTTAAAAAACACCACCACTGAACTTTATCCAGACTGGGACCTCGCTCTGTCTTTTGTAAAAATCTATCAAGTTGCATCCCATCCATCATAACAGAAGTAGGTCAAACTGACTCAGTCATCTGACAAGATTATAAATAATACAGTCCACAAACTCCCCTCATGATTAGACGATTTTTTGGGTTAGGGCGAGAAGAGATGCTTTTGCAGCCTTGTATAATCACTGCATCTTTGTGCTGGCTAATACCGAACACCTTAAAGACTCATTTTTCTGATTTATGTTTATCGCCGTTATACATACTGTCATGCAATTATTGTAGCCTGTTTTTCAAACATTTATTTACAATTAAACCTGTGTTGGCGTTCTTTTAATTAGTCCTGAACCTGTGGAAATGACATCAAAAAGCCAAAATCTTTGTAGTGAAGCATAAATAAAGCTAAAATTAAGCCGAGCATATGATTGGAGGCGTAGCATGTGAAAAATGCAAACTATTCTATCTTCGGATCAGGAAATCAGCTAAGCAAATAAACAGAGTAATAACATAACAACATAATCAGATTACTGGAGATGGAGAAAAAAAGTGTGGCTTTGTGGGGATAATCAGCTGCGGGTTTTCTCCTGAACGGGGAGAGCGACGCGACGCCCTGCTGAGAACAGACGTATACGTGCAACTGGGTAAACACCAGCAAGGGTTAATAAGCTGCCAAACACCCCCGCTGCTGGGCTGCACAGGGGCCCTGGGGGGGGGGGGGGGGGGGGGGGGGGGGACTGGACCTCCCTGAGCCCCACTGGGATAAAGTGGGCTCCGCCCCACCCCCCTCCCCTCTTTCCTACCAGTCCTCAGTCTCCCAGAGTGCTGGGGTTTAAGAGCATCTCCCAGGTAACACACACACACACACACACTTAACCCTTTCATGTATGAATTATGAGAACCTTAATGGGTCCAAACACAGTCATGTTCCGTCACAGAGTGAACTTTAATTGATATCCTTTCCAACATTTATTTCACTATGCAGTAGCTCCTTGTTTTGGATAATCCTTCTGGTCCGACTAAAGCAAAAAGGAATTTTAAAGTAAAAATGTGGCTCCAATTGTCTCTAAAATGTCCCGTCACAGAGATTTTGAATACCGTGCTTTGACCCTAATCAAGATATTTTTCCTGAGTGTTTTTATTCCTCTTTAGGCATAAAAAAGAAAAAAAAAAACAATGTGACTGAAAATTTTCTTTATGAACCTATTTTTCATGGAGTTGCAAAAAGTTCCACTCAGCTGGACACCATGTGTTTAATTTATGAAGCAAAGAAACAAGTATTTACTGATGCACTGTGTGACAAGTATGAAATACATTTTTTTTAAATGCTGCTAATCTGGTGTTTTGTCACATTTTAATGTACTCTAATATTAGTTATTATTCACTGTATGGAGATAATATGCAAAAAAAAAAAACTTTTTGTTTAAGAAAAATGGTCAATTACAGTCTATTAACAATAACAAGCAACTGATTTCCACTCAAACATGTCAGTGCAGATCAGGTTTATGAAGAACAGTACAGTGACAGTACTGGTCTGAGGGTCAGTGTATTATTATGGGATGGTGCATTAGTGTCCACTGTGTTGGCTGATCTGGAACTGAAACAACCAAACCTGTGAATATACAGAGAACAGCTGGAGAAGAACTGTCCACTGGAGTGTGTGCTGTGCATGAAAGGGTTAAACACAGGCCCTGCAGTGCAGAAAGCACAGGCCCTTGTTAGCCAACAACCAGGCGTGAAATCACTGCGCCGTACTCCCACCACGATGAGTCAATCTATACCTCCTGTTTCTCTTTGTTCGTGTGTGTGTGTGTGTGTGTGTGTTGGCTGCTTTTCCTCCAGGCCATGCACAGCTCTATCTTTGACTGGGTTGGCTGCCTTTTGTTTAGACTCTTCTATAGCTGCCTTCTAACACACACCTCATGCTGTGCATCCTAAACACAATATCAGAGGATTACGCTAACTTTCCTGACTTTAAATGAGAAGCTCTTTATTGAGAACGCTTCCATACACCTGTCCCTGTGCACAGTTTGACTCAGAAAATCATAGACGCTCATTTTTACACGAGGAATGTTCCCCCTGTTAGCTTAGACGCAACAGTAGCTTTAAACACCTCGGTGTTAGCCTGTTTTTGTGCACGCTCACATGAGCTTTTCTTGGTTCTTCTCCTGCTATCACCAGTCGCTTTTCCATTGAACATCTGCTCAAAACTTAACCGATATTTACTAAATGTCGGAAAAACAGAAGTGTCGGCTTTTCCATTAAATCACAAACGTGACGATTTGTTTATTTATTATCGCGAGAAGTCATTCCATAAACATGGCAACGAACATAAATATGGTGTTGATTTACCGATATATGTTCATTATTATTATTATGCAGGGTGTCCCATAAGTCTCCATACATAGGAGACATAAAACATTCCATACATATATGGTTCTAACATGTATTTCTTTATATTTCAGATAACCCAAAGATTGCATTTGAATAAAGAGCAACCAATTGAAATCATCCTGATGGCTGGTTCAGCAAGCAGTCGTATGGTTGCAAGTGCATTTAACAGAAAACATGGGACGAGTATCACACACGACACTGTGGCAAAACTTATTGTCAAGTTAAAAAAAACAGGAAAAGTTTTGGATCAATTTGTTCCCGACAAAATGGCAGTCATATAGAGCATATTATATAAATAAAAATGGTTTATGTCAAGAAACGTTTATTTTTCCTATGTATGGAGACACCCTGTATATTACCCCTCTATCTCCTACTAAATTAAAAAATGATTCGGTGTTCTGGTGTGTCCACACCTTCACCTTTCAGCTGAGGGTTTGTATTCTTCCTTAGGCATGAAAAAAACAATGTGATTGAAATTTTTTAATGAGTCTTTTTTTATGGCGATACAAAAATATCCACTCAGCTGGACACCATAGGTTTAATTTTTGAAGCAAAGAAACATGTATTTAAAGTGAAAATGATATACTGTGTGAAAACTAGGAAATAAAAACATTTTTAATGCTGCTAATCGGATGTTTTGTCACATTTTATCATATTCTAATACTAGTTATTACTCACTTCATAATATGCAAAAAAAAACCCTTTTGTTTAACAAAACTGCTAATTACAGTCTAAAAACTAGTAAGTGATTTCCACTCAAACATGTTAGTGCAGATCAGTTTTATTAGGAACAGCAAAGTTACATTAATTATATGAATGTCGGTGTTTGAGATGTTGCATAAGTGTCCACTGTGTTGGCTGATCTGGAACTAAAACAACCAAACCCATGAATATAGAAGAGAACAGCTGGGGAAGAACTGACCACTGGAGTGAAAGGGTTAACCCACACAGACCCAGGGCTGCTTCTGTGGCAGTTCCCAAATGGGTTTTTGTTCATATTTAACATTTCTTCAGTGATTTATCACCATTTATTGAAATATCTTCTTTATTTTGTGTTTTTTCAGTGACAATTAGTTATTTTCCTATATTTGATTTGCTAATCATATAGATGTTCATTAAAACTCAGATTAAAGTTGAGGGTTATTATATAAAAAAAAGAGGAAATTGAAGAAAAAGTGACACTTTGGGCAAAATCTGTCATTAACTGAACATAAACCCAGTGTGTCCATCCACTGTCACTGATCCAACTGCATGGGTTTGACTGGAGAATCAATGTTGGAGAAGATGACGGTGTTTCCATGGTAACTACGGAGCGTCTGAACGTCCAAATATGGTCATATCTGATGACCATGAAAAGATGAAGAACTGTATTTGACACCAGTTATTTCCATGCATTGATAGGTTTAGTGGATCAACAGGTATTAGACAGTTTATATGTGTACACTGTTTGTGTCAGCGGGGGCCGTTTGGGTCTTTATGGGTTAAAATCCATGGACTTGGATCCATGACAGTGGATGGACATGCTTCGTTTATGTTCAGTTAATGATATAGTTTATGGAAAAAGTCAGTGTTTCTTCAGTTTTCTCTGTTTTGATATGATAATCTTTGAATTTCTTTAGTTTTCATGAGCATCTAAATTAGGCATAGAAAAATAAGTGCAGGACTGTATTTGACACCATTCATTTCCATGCATTGATAGAATTAGTGGATCAACAGGTATGAAACAGTTCAGATGAGCAGATGCTTTTGGTCCCCAGTGGCTGTTTGGGTCTTTATGGGTTAAAACAAATAAAAAATATTGGTTTGTTTGTGTCTTGTTATGTTGAATCTTCTGCTTTAGAGTCTGTTTCATCAAAACACTTTGGTTCATTTTCTTCAAGATGGCCGACTGCACCCATGCAGGGGTTTCATGTTGGAAGCTTTGCACAAAAATGTTGCATGAGTCCTCACTGTTGCAGCCCCTTCAGTAAAATCAGCTAAAACGGTGACAATAAATTCAAGTAAATATGGATGTCAGGGAAAAAAAGCCATTGTGTGTTTTTGCAAACCACAGAAAAATACAACAGCGATGTGATTTATTCTGTCTTTCTTCAGCAGGCAGGACACAGCTGAGCTGGTGTGGATGACACATTCAAAGTCCAGAAGTTTCCCCCAGACAGTGAAGTTTTCATTCAGACTCCCATAAGACTTTAGGTTTTCAGCGATAAAAGGATGTTGGTTTGGGTTGAGTCTATACATAGTGATGTTTGTGCAGAAATATACAATGGCTACATGTATTTCTGGCAAATGGATTGGGTAAAAGTTTGTGATGTTCGGCTTTATTTAGACAGGATGGTACTTGATATTGTACAAAGGCTATAATTTCAACATAAAACACACACGACAGCTCCAATGATATATTTCCACTGCATAATGCACTATATACAGGATATTTAATATTATCGACCATTCATTTAAAGATGTTTAATGGATTTTCTGCTGCAGATTTTAACCCATGAAGACCCAGCGCTACTTGTTTTGTGTGTGTTATATCTTTTAGCCATTTAGAATTACACTGTATGATAAAGTTAAGGGCAGATTACATTAGATTGATGATATAAAATTATACAAGTGAAAATTCCTAACTTTGTATCTTAACCCATAAAGACCCAGTGCTACTTCTGTGGCAGTTCCCAAATGATATTTTCTCTATATTTAACCTTTCTTAAGTGAATTATCACCATTTATTTATAATATTATTTGCTGTATTTTATGTCTTATTAGTATGAATCAGGTATTTTCCAATATTTAATCCACTGATCATGTAGATGTTCAGATGAAAGTTGATGGATATTATATCAGAAACAGAAAACTGCAGAAAAAGGGACTTTTTCAGTCAAATATATCATTAACTGAACATAAACCCAGATGTCCATCCACTGCTGCTTCTTTTTACCTCCACCAGGAGGTACTGTGATCACTTTGTGTGTTTGCATGTTTGTTTGTTTGTTAGCAAGATAACTCTAAAAGTTATGGATGGATTTTAACGAAATTTTCAGGAAATGTTGATTCTGGCACAAGGAAGAAATGCTGAAATTTTGGTGGTGATGGGGGGGGGGGGGGGGGGGGGGGCAGATCTGTCTTGGCGGAGGTCTGCACCCTCCGAGTACTTTTCTTGTTTTTGTAATGTGTTTTATTCATTTTGTTCATTTTATTGCTTATTTTCTCCATGTTATTTCTTATTTTGAAAATTTTCTTATTCCCTTTTGTTCATTTTTTAAAATTTTTTAAATTATTTTATTGATTACTTGGACTGTTTTTGTTCAGTTTATTGTTTATTTAATTTTATTATTATTTTTTCTTCATTTTAGTCATTTTTTTCCCCATTATTTATCATTCTGTATATATTTTTTTAAATTCATTTTCGTTCATTTTCTCCACTGTCATTGATCCAACTCCATGGGTTTTACTGGTTAATCAATGCTGTAGAAGGTGACAGTGTTTCCATGGTAACTACGGAGCCTCTGAATGTCCAAATGGGTCATATCTGATGACCATGAAAAGATGAAGAACTACATTTTACACCAATTATTTACATGCATTGATAGAATTAGTGGAAACGTAAATGTAAAGGTCAGAAGCGTTTGTCCAACATTGAAAAGCTTGTGTATCGCAGTTAGGGTTCAGAGTTCAACTGTGGAACAGACTGAGTGCAGAACTAACACAAATATGATTACAAGTATGATTGTGTTTAAAAAAAGGCCTAAAGACATGATTTTCCAGAGGTACACTGATAAATAAACTCCATAAAGCATGTGTTTGTTATTTGGATACCAGTTTTGTAATGTGTTGGTGAATGTGTTATAATATGGATGAGTGACTAAATGTACATGTTTCAAAACTGCGGATAAATTTGGGACAGTGTTGTTTTCAGTAAGAATGGAAAGGTTTGAAGGGGTCGCATTAGATCAGCTTAGACTTCTTCCTTTTTGTTCATGTAAATTTTGAGGCTTAAGACGTTGCAGGTTTAAGTTACCATTTTGTTTTGTTTTCACTCTCTTGATTATCATTTATTTGCATTTCTGTTTTTAAATTGTCACTTACATGATCGAAATAAACATCAATCAATCAATCAATCAATCAATCACTCAACAAGTATTAAACATTTTAGATCAGTCGATGGTTTTGGTCACCAGTGGCTGTTTGGTTCTTTATGGGTTAAAAGTAAAAATATAGGTTTGTCTGTCTCTTGTTATGTTGAATATTCTGCTTTAGAGTCTGTTACATCAAAACACTTTGGTTCACTTTGTCTCCAAGATGGCCGACTGCCGACTTGCATAACTTTCTGAATCACAGTTACTGTCCAAAAATCCAAATGATAAAGTATGTCCCTCACAGCTGCATTGCACAAGACTAGTTTTGTTTTTTTTTTGCCCACTTGCGGATTGGAACACAATCCATGTTGAGACAACTGTGCTGCAATAGTTGCTAACTTTGTCAAGCTTTTGTTTGGTTCTAGGAAGCTACTGTACTGTGGATCTTATTAGATTAGGATGTTTGTTTGTCTTTTGACTGAAAACAGCTGCTGGGAAGAAAAAGAAGCAATGCAGACGAGGATGGTGAGAATGAACCAAACAGTAAAACGGGTTGTAAATTAAAACACACAGAGTTCGAACCAACTGCAGTCGGAGCACAAGTCAGAGTATTGCATCCACGGCTGCAATATGCTTTAAGTTATTGTTATAGAACGACACAAAGAGCAGATTTTTAAACTTTTTTAACATCATTCTCTTCCCTGTCTCATACAGAATTTCAGTTCATCTGAAAGTGAGACCTCTGGAACCTCTGTGTTCTTTTATGTTCGAAGTCTATGACTTTTTCTTTGTCATTTCTAGTGACAGACTAAAACAAAAATCCTCAGTCAGCTGTTTCATCTAATCACAATATAAGATTTATGCATGTTTCTGTGCTTACATGACACTCACAGATATTAGAGTGGAGGTGGATTTTATGCAAATATATGGTTATAAGGGTGAGGAAGGTTAATCCATATTTTGCATTTGCAGAAATGTGGACTTGGATGCAGAAGAGCTCGACTCACTTTGACAAAAGATAGACAAAGGAAACTGGAAATTAAAACCTCAAAAAGTTTGGACGTCGCCTAAACTGCCAGGAAAACACGCCTGGATAACGGACGTAATGTTTTTCTTGAAACTGGAAAAGATGAAATTTTCTCTCAGAGGATCAACTGAGAAATGTTATATTATATGGAAGCCTTTCCTCTCTTACTTTGATACGACATCTGTGGAAAATGAAACAGAATAGAGTAGCTATAACACTCAGAATTAAGTGAATGTGGACCAGTGTGTGTGTGTGTGTGTGGGGGGGGTACGACTTTTGTCTTTTTTTTTAGATTAAGTTTTTGATTGTTGTTAGCTGGTTTGTGGAAAACTGAAAAATTGGACATGCCTATATCTGCGCTGAGAGGACATGTAAACTGAAAATGTGTCCTAATAAAAAGATTAAAAAAAAACAAACCTCAAAACTGTGATTTTCATTCTCTTTAAAAGGCCTACATGTAGTACTTTTACTTTCAAATTCTGTAAATGACCTAAAACTATCAGTAAAGTGTTTAGATTAAAGAGCTGTGAAGTTCTGCTAAAGAACAGTGTATTGGATTATAAAACCAAGAGCTGAATTTATTTACAGTGACAGGCAAGAAGATTTATGTGGCCACTAGAGGGAGTAGTGAGTAGCTGTTTAATGACAGTTTATCCGAAATCCTGATCTGTTCTGGAGCACTGATGGTGACCAGATGAAACGGTTGTTTAGTTCAAATGTATTTAAATGTGCAGTATTTGTTCGTAAAGCCTGGAAACAGCAGCAGATGTGTTTGTTTAAACAGGTCAGTACATTGTCTGTTTATTGTGACAGTTGTCTGGTATTTGGTCTTGGTTTGTATTTTTAGTGTCTTATAAGTCCATGTAAGGGCTGGGCATGTTCTTATGCAGGACGCAACAATAAAAATGCATTCATTCACTCATTCATTCAGTGTGTCATTGATAAGGAAAACTAACACCAAAGCATCAGAAAGTGACCACATGACATGAGAACCACTAAGAAACAACTATCAAAGGACCGAAGTGATAAAAATAGAATGACCATTGCTTCCACCACTGGACACAGCTCATTTCACAGTTTGATGCTGAAATGTCAGTTTCTTCTACATGGGGAATTTGATTCTGAGGCTTATGAAGGTATAAAGTTATTATGGGATGTAATTATCTTTGCAAAGTTGCCGTTTGTTGATCCATTGTTCAGACTAAACCGTGTTACAGCTTTTTAAAGATCCTTTAAATTGTCTTTTTTGTCTTAACTTTCCCTACCGGTTGCTGTTTAGGTTTAGTTTAGTTACGAAAAAGTGACTTAATGCAACTTTAAAACCAAATAAATGCAATAAATGTGCGCTAAGAACCAAGGGTTCCAGTTATCCGACCTGTAAGTCTCCTCTGGATCACGAGATAAAAATAAGCGACGGCGGATCTGCACGTCTTTCATCGGACTTAAAAAGAATGTTTAGGTGGAAGCGTACATGCTGTTTGGTGGCAAACACTCTCAATTCCAGATTCAAAGAGCCACAACAAGAGGGCCGAGCCACACAGAGCATCAGCCTAATAACACTTCCTTCACGTTGTGCGTTTTGTGCCACTAGAACTCTTTACAGAGTCTAGTGAGCGCCGGCAGTTGCTGCATTGAAGCTCTGCGCCGTTCATTCTCTCCCGGTAATCACAAGGTTTTGGCTGCGGCATTATGCTAAGTTACACTGGCAAAGGGGAGGGGCCAAGGGGCCGCTTTGATAAGTCGAGCATGGCGAACGTGAATGAGGCAGCGACAGGCGAGGCAAAACACACATTCATTCCTCTCACAATGCCAAGCAGCACTTTTAATTAAACCTTATCCAACATGATGAATAATGCAACAGCTTCCTTGCAATCCACCGTCTCCTTTCTGTTGCTCACCACGCTGTGTTCAACCATCTCACCCAGTCACATGCATACATTAAGCAGAGGAATGGCAAGAAGAAAAAACAAGAAGAGACTCTGCTTTCTCGGCTGCACAACATAATAAATATACAAAATGTTTTATAGTTTTGCCAGCAGGGGAAGAAAGTGGCAGTGCATAAATGAGCCAGACTGGTTTGAATTTTGGGATTGTGTCGTGTGCAGGAAATACTGGTGTTTTGTTGCGTTCTGTCAAAACCGACATAGTTGTGCAAAGTTTACACATGTCGCTATTTTACCTGCTCGCACACTTTGAGCTGGAAACGCAGGAATACGAGTTTAGGACGTTATTGAGACGAGGGCAAAGGGCTCAGTGTGAGGTTGACGGAGACAAAGTCGGACATGCCATGATCCCCATGGGAGAGGGATGGCCTTCACCGCATCAGACAAGACCAGCCGCTGAGAAACACATCAGACCCCCCTTTTCTAAACTCATGGACACACTCCTAAAGGGATAGAGAGAAGGGTGGAGGAAGGGCGAGAGGGATGGGAGGAGGAGGAGGAGGAGGCTGGTCCGAGAGAAAGGCACCAAAAGGGATATTCAGAGCATTGAGCAGTGAAAGGATTGTATGGGAGAGTGAACCCATTCCAGGCCAGACTGGCTGGGGCATGGGAAGACACAGAGAGGGCTGCTGGGAGGTGCCGCTTTGGATTTAGCCCATTGAGGATCAGCAGAGGGAGGCTTTGCCAGGAAACCTCTGGCCTCTGAGACTCTCCAGACAGACCGCAGTTAACCAGGACGACTACTGATGGAAAAGCTGCAAAGACTGTGAACGCCGAGGCTGAAATCAGTGTGACACTTGACAAAAAGGATAAAGTCCCGGTCCGAGACATGCGTGTGCTCCTGCATACTGTAGTTTTTACTCAATTAGAGAACTCGTTTACCGCAAAATACACCATTTCCTATCAGTTTTTCCTACTGCTTTACTTCAGGGTTGTTGGAGTTAAGGAAAAATGTAATTAAATTATATTAAAATCCAAAGTAGCAGGTATGTTTAACCCATAAAGACCCAGTGCTACTTCTGTGGCAGGTCCCAAGTGAATTTTTCTCTGTTTCACCTTTCTTAACCTCTTCAGACCCAGCTAGGGGTTTTCTGTCCACATTTGTGGACAAGAGTTTCACAACTTTATACAAAAAAAGAACAGAAAAGTGTCCACCACAAAGGACATTCCATCGAAATGTTAAAAACTGCATCTGAAAAAACTGTTGCATCATCATGTTTCCAATATAGGCACTGATTGAATAAAAGACAAAAAAAGCTGGTACTGTGCTGACATTTCCTGGGTCTGAGGAGGTTAAGTGATTTATCACTATTTATCCTAATATTATCCTCTCCATTTTGCATTATTTCAGTGAAAATCAGGTATTTTCCTATATTTAATTTACTGATCATGTACTTTAATCACCATGCTGAGATTACATTTTTCATTCATTCAGGCTTTATTAAGGACACAAAAACTACGTCCATAGGGTAAGAAAAAAAACACACACAATTAAAAAAGGAAAAGAAAGAGCAGAAATCCATGTGTTGCTTACACATAAAGCCTTGATCACCAGTGACACCACATTTTAGACGTAAACCTCACAGAACTAATGTTGGGACAGACCAGGGCTTGGACATTTGAGTTTGATAATTCTGTAACTCTGCACACGAATGAATAAATAAAATGCCACATAGCAGCTGCACAGCATCAAACGTCACAATCCACAAACATGTGACTGGCACTAGAACGTCTTGGAACCCTCAGTAATATCCTCATTGAGTCACTGAGGGTTATTAAATCAAAAACAGAGACAACTGCAGAAAAAATGACTTTTTCTGTCAAATCTGTCATTAACTGAACATAACCCCAGTGTCTCCATCCACTGTCACTGATCCAACTCCATGGGTTTGACTGGAGAATCAATGTTGTAGAAGATGACTGTGTTTCCATGGTAACTACGGAGCCTCTGAACATCCAAATGGGTCATATCTGATGACCATGAAAAGATGAAGAACTGTATTTGACACCAATTATTGACATGTTATTGAGAATAGTGGTTAAAAAGTTAATAAATATTTTAGATCAGTTGATGCTTTTATTCACCGGTGGCTGTTGAGGTCTTTAAAGGTTGTAGTCACACTAACACTAAACTGGGACCAGCCAAAGCCTTAACCCTGGAAAGCCTGAACCATTAAATCACTGACAGAAAATTCCAGTTCTTTGAAACCGGAGCCTTTATTGGTCCTTCTGAAAAACCAAAAAAATGTTTTCCAAATCTCAATTTCAATGTATGAGCTTCAATTTTGTATCATATTGGATACACTGGGTCTCAATGCTCAAATATTATTATTTTTGAACAAACAAAAACATAATATAACACAAACATGTCTAATTGGTAATTCCTTTCCAAAATGGCAAAGTTCTGCTTTCTGTCAGTCTTGTAGTGTCACTAAAGGCCTCTGATGAATGAACTCCTCCCCCTGGTGGATTATCTGTGTATTGCATGTATCGAATTGTATACATCAGGTGTTTCAAAAAAAAAATCATGAAGAGGGCTTCAAAACTCATGTACTAAATATGATACGTTCAGCGTGATAGGGTTAAATAAAGCTAAAACTAGTTCTCCACTCATAAAATACTAAAATGACTCATAAATAAAAGGTTGAACCTGTGAGTGATCCGAATGCCCAGGTCGCTCTGAGTGACTGTGAACAGTTCGTATGGTTTCTGTTCGGATATTCTGCTGGAACATGTTCACACTGTGTCCAGAATAAAAGGACACAAAGTACTGCACAATCCGACGGTATTAACTCTCACAAACAACCGATCGTTCAGTGTTTTTCAGACTTGTGGATACATCAGAACAGTTTGTTTGTTGAATCCCATTGTCGACATTAACTTCCAACAAAAGTCAGAACAATCGCATGTGATTTATATTAAGACGCACATTTTCAGTGAGATCAAGCACCAGTGAGGCGCTGCAGCATTCATTATTCAGAATGGATGTGTTGCATGGGAAAAAAAAAACAAAAAAACAGAATTAACAATAGAGGAAATGTCTGCATGAGTGTACAGTTTGTCAGGGTTTTTCTTTATTTATGGTTTTGCTACATTTCGCTTGCGTTTCCATCTGGTTCATTAAAGTTTAAGCAAAAAAAGTTGTGAAAAAATGATTTTAAGACGTCAAGTCTGTCCACTTGCTCCACAGAAAACAATGGGAAACATACACTATAAGTCCCAAGTATTGGATTGTGTTGAATTCAGGTGTTTTTTTTTTTTCTAACAGGGGTCTGGGATACAAAACAAGAATGACAAATGTCATAATGTAGTTTGATATTGTGATACTTTTTTGTAAAATGTTTGACAGGCCTGCTGTAGCAGATCCTATCAAATCTGACAAATATGATGCAGTTTATAGACAAACTCAGAGCTTTAAAGATGTTCTGATGAGTTTAGGAGAAAATAACACATTTTTTCAGCGAGTTGAGCGGGCAGACAGATTGGGGAGGGGGTGGAGGTACTGGGGGGGGTGGGGGTTTCTGGAGTGGACTGGGATGCAGCAGAGCCAAGCGGCTCCAGCCGTGGCCATGTGTTGTATCAGCCAGGACCACATCCCTGCACCGCCTCGATAAAGCCTGCACCGGCACACTGCTCCTGGATCACATATTTAGACACCATGCAGAGTAAGGGGTGGGGGGTGGGGGGTGGGGGGTGAGCGTGGGCAGGTGGGTGAAGTCATGCCACAGGAAAACAACTAAACACACATCCTCTTCTATTACACTGAGCTACAACACTAAAAATACCAAGATTATTTGATTTTAAAGCTGCTCTGTGGGATTTAGGAGGATGTATTTACAGAAGTGGATTATTGTATTCATTAGCAGATAATCCCTTAAAAATAACAATTATGTTTTTGTTCCCTTACATTGATCCGTGTTTATCTACAGAGGAAAAAGGGTCAAACCAAACACTGCTTTAGGAGGACTCTGCATTTTCACAGGTTTAGTCACTGTGGACTCTCCTACGCTCACTGACGTATGGAGGTTATAATCTGTATTTACATTTATTTATTTATTTAACGTGGACATACAAGTACAAATGGAGCTGATCCATAGAATATGACAAAGTACTAGATGCATTCTGGGTTATGGGTCTTTCCATGAAACTGGGTTTATTTTGGTGTTTGGCATTTCACCAGCTTTTTAGACCCAATAATTAAAAAGAAATGTAGACGTATTTCCCCCAGGATAGACCCAATGATGACCTCAGATAAATGCAAAAAATATATACTCGTGCTCTGAGCCATCCCAAAATTAATGAATTTTTAATAAAACATTGGGGCCAAAAATAGGACCCAAATTGGGACATGAAAGCTATTGGCAACGTTGTGTTACATAAGTACGAGCGGTGGCGTAGTGTTAGCACTTCCACCTCACAGCCAGGAGTTTCTGGGTTCAGCTGGATCCAGACCTCTGTGTTCTGTTTGAGCCTACCCGGTCTATTAAAATATAATTCAAACAGTAAAACAGCTGTAGTGTACAAGTGTAACAGCAGGTTTTCAGGTGGAGTTCTGTGGGCAATGACTTCAACTGCATGAACTGAAAATGGAAAAATTATCTTTCAGATTTTTCAGGAGACAAAAAAAAAACGTAACCAAAAATTGAGCATTTAATGAATTTTGAGTTTTATTCAGTTTGTTGACTATTTTATTCAATTTGTTGATTATTTTATTAATTTTGTAGATTTTTTTCTGTTCATTTTTGCTTTGTTTTGTGTATTTTTGCTCAGTTTGTTAGTGGTATAAAGCCTCAGAAAGGTAATGTCATAAATCTCATATTGTCTGAATAAAAGGGTTCAAATGTAAAGGGAGGTCACACTGAATACAATAACCACAGCCCCACCACAAAAACAGCTTCTATAAAGCACATTATAGAAGCTGCTTTTATTTTCCTGCTGTTCAGACTTCACACATCCCCAGACTGGATCTTCATACAGAGACAAATGCATGTGTGGTCATTAGAACTTTACTAAACCGACAAACCTAATGTTAACAGAAGACTTTTGCACAACAGAATATAAAACAATCCCATTACTGACAGTTTCTATCTGATTACATGAAGGCGTAACCCTGCTGACACTTCCCACCAGCTGTTTGACACATGCCGCTCATAAACTCAGACAAAAACAGAAGCATGTGTTAATGAGCGCCTTTTCAAAAATAACCAAACTTGAACCCACGTTGGGTTCGGGTCAGGGATCAGAAAAGTGCATTTACACATGGGACATTTAATATTGGCGCTGGTGCCAGGGAGCGACGCCGCCACAAGTACCCTTATCTCCCTGCAGGGGCGGATCGACTGACAGGACTTCAAAAGCCTCTTAATAATCCCAATATTTCCTGTCCGTTTCTCTAAACAGGCTGAATGGCGGGAGGCTTTCCCTGCTTCTCCTTTAACACTCCTCCCTTTCATGCAGTGACATTCATTTCTCGCCGCTCTCTTCCCCTGCAGTGTGGGCTCATGTATACTGGGCCCAGTGTTTCCAGGCCACTCATATACAGGGCCCGCAGTGTGCTGTTAACATGCAGACTCCCCGGCGAGTGGATAATTTGTGAGTCGTGTCCAATTCAGCTTGAGTCAGTCTCCTGCTGACTTCCTGCCTCGACTCGCTGACGAACGCTGGGAAAACAGATCTGGTGCGTCGCGGCGGTCACAAGACCCTCGCGCCGAATCCAGTGACGGGGATGAAATGTTGAAGAATGACTGTGCTATTTTGGATTTCCACTCAAAGCTGCAGCATTAAATACTGACATTTCCCACCCAAGTATTTGTCTCATGTGTCAGCGTTTCAGATTTTATTCACGTCACGGTGGAAAACCAAACCAAACCATCATGGGAAAGTCCCATGTAGCGGCGTTTGCACAGGTAGTTGACCTGAAGTGGTGATTTAAGGACAAAATACAGTAGTTAACAAAATAAACCAGAGAATGTTGTTGGGGGGTGAGGCAGAAATGACACGAAAACCCTGGAAAGACGAGTGTTTTTAGTAAAATCAACAGTTTTATCTACAAATATAATTTAATATTGTTCTTTATTTGCAGAAAATGTTGAATAATGCAACCACAACTAGTTCATATTTATGTAAAAACAACATAACACTGATGTTTTAGGTTCAAAAAGGTTCAGAAATTAATCTTAATATTATATTTATATTAATTATATTATATTAATATTAATTTTAATCTACTTTACATATTCTCATTTCACTCAGATTTGACTCATGTCATGGTGGAAAACACTGAAAAACAACACAAAACCATCATGCATTCATCGTTATGTACACTTAACCTAAAGTGGCAATTTAAGGCGGTATTAAAGATAGAAACACAGTAGTTAACAAAGTAAACCAGAGAATGTTTTGACCTTGTTTGGAGGTGGGGCAGAAAAAACTCTACAGCTCTGGACAGACTGAATAAAACCACTGGACTGATGTGTTTTCAGTCAAAACAGCTGTGTCAACAGATAACATTTTTTAACACTGTTATTTATTTGCAGAGTGTCAAATAATGCAACTGAAACTAGTTCATATTCATGTAAAACAGCAAAATGTTTGATGTTTTAGGTTAAAAAAAGGTTCAGAAATAACTATTTCTTGGATTAAGCCTCAGTTTCATGTCAGCGTTTCACTCAGATTTGATTCGTGTCATGGTGGAAAACGCTGTAAAACAAAACAAAACCATCATGGGAAAGTCCCGTGTAGCGGCATTTGTACTGTTACAGTTGACCTAAAGTGGCAATTTAAGGCGGTATTAAAGATATAAATACAGTAGTTAACAAAGTACCCCAGAGAACATTGTTGGGAAGTGATGCAGAAATAACACTACAACTCTGAAAAGACGAAAGAAACCACTGGATTTTTGTGTTTTCAGTCAAATCAACGGTTTCATCAACAGATAGAATTTAATATTTATTTGCAGAAAATGTAAAAAATGTCAAATAATGCAACAGAAACTAGTTCATATTCATGTAAAACAGCATAATGTTGATGTTTTAGGTTAAAAAAGGTTCATAAATGAATATTTGTTGGATTCAGTCTAACTTCCGTGTCTGTGTTTCAGTCAGATTTGATTCATATCATGGTGGAAAACGCTGTAAAATAAAAAAAAAAACATCATGGGAAAGTCCCATGTAGCGGCGTTTGTAGATATGTACGCTCCGAGGTACGGTCAACCTAAAGAGGTGATTTAAAGCTGTGTTCAAGATAAGAATACAGTCATTAACAAAGTAAACCAGAGCCTGTTTTTACCTTCTAAGGGTAAAAGGCAGAAATAACACTACAACTGTGGAAAGACAAACGAAATGACTGGATTTATGTGTTTATAGGCATGTGTTGGAGGAAAAATCAACAGTTTTATCTACAGCTACACTATATATACATTAATACTGTTATTTATTTGGAGAAAATATTGAATAATGCAATAGAAACTAGTTCATATTTGTGTAAAAGCAAGACAAAACTAATGCTTTAGGTTAAAAAAATGTTCAGAAATCAGTGTTTGTTAGAATAAGCCTCGCTTTCATGTGTCTTGGCATAAGAAAAATAATTCAAAGTACATTTATTTGTAATTCATATTGTGTTTCTTCACTGTTTTGCATCATAACTTCTTGCTGCTCTGTTATATTTATGTCAAATAATGATCTAAAAATTATGATCTTGGTGATTTTCTTGATTGATCTGCACATTCACTCCAAATAGTGGTTAATAAATCTGAGGTATTTTGCTGTGGAACAAACTAAACTCCGCAACGGCATCTTCAACCACTGATCAGATGAAGTGTTTGGATTAGAGCTTCTTTCCTAAATTCTTCTTGTGCTTTTGAATCACCTTTGTTCAACAGCGCTGATCCCTTTACAGACAGATGCGTCTCATGTTTGACTGCCTCCAGACGCCAAAGACATGTACACGATGATCTGACAGTTTTCCAATAGTCCCTGAAGTGGAACTTTTCCCCTGTTCGGAGTCTGAATCCACCAAATACAGATGGATGAGCTGAGACGATCTGTGTGTGAACGTCCACATGTGGATGTGAGACAGAAAGAGTGAAAACAAAGAATCACAGCCTACTTACACACACCCATATGAGCCTCTCAAAGCCTTGTGTGGAGTTTTTAGGCTTTACTTTTACACCTGCACAATTATCAATATCCATTTTTGGGTGAACACCATATTTAGACTATTTCCACCACTTTTTCATGCTGTCATTCAGTCCTTTTCAACTGGATCCTGAAACCTTAAAGGGTTCTTCCACCTACAAGAGTTCGATTAAAAAAAAAAAAAAAAAAAAAAAACTTTCTACAGCCTGTGGCCTTTTTATGATGTTATTTTAGACTCACAAATAAATGAACCGATCAATATAATCACTGCCTTCCTGTGGTTTTGAATAGAATGTCACTGAAAAGACTGAAGGAACAGTGAACTGAACACCTTATTATCTGCACCAACACTGATATTTTTTTGAATACAAATAAAAACGATACTAAAAGTGCGACTCTATGTCATCATGGAGGACAGCAGGAAGCGGCAAGTTTAACTATTTTCACCTGTAAAATCCACATTTGTACATATTTGTCGCTCAGCAGGGATGCGTTTCATTACAACTGAGTCATATAATTCTGTTCACAGCTCAAAAAAGCTGTT